>NC_135878.1:11107298-11407298 GCF_031162955.1 Sander vitreus | reverse complement strand
ACCTTAAAGATGAAAAGTTATTAAAAGAAAAACTTTTCGTCAAATGGTGTGGGCGTGGCAGGGCGGCCATTTTGAGTGTTTAGCGATGAACAAAGAAGTTGTTGTAACTTGAGTGTACGTTGTATCTGCCCGAAATTTCTCATGATTGACAAAGGTCCAGGCCTGAGGACATCTACAGGCCAAATTTTTGGCTGGCAATAGGAAATGCGCCTTATATGACAAACATCATCCAATTTACATAAAACTTATGTGTGGTCTACATGTGATACTGAGCCGCCCCCTATAGTTTAACCACGCCCACTTACTCAGACCACGCCCCCTTTCATAACATTTGAACCGTTTAAGGAGTCTTGAGTGAGGTGTCATTGAACTCAGCAGAGAGTTCCTTCTTCATTGGTGATGGTTTGGCCCGCCCCCTATGCTTTAACCACGCCCCCTTTCACAGCTAATGAACTGTATGACGTACAGTCTTGTGTGAGGTATCATTGAACTCAGCAGGGAGTTCCCTTTTCATTGGTGATGATTTGCAGTGTCTGAGTGCCGTGAAAATATACAGTCGCAAGGAGCAGCATCCGCCAGTAACCCCGAGGCGCGCAGAGGCACGAGGGCCCGTCCAATGCTGCTTGCAGCTTTAATTATTATTATTTTTTTTTAAATTACATTTATATCTGCATTTATGTTAAAACCTAGAGACTTTCAAACATCAACATGCCATTTATTAATATGTATTTGTGTCAAAATGACATATAAACAACAAACAAACAACTTTCCTATTCTATTCTTTTGCCTGGACACGCTTCCAAAAATATAGGCGCCGGTTCTATTTCTAGCATGCACGCGTTTTCGGCGCAGCTCGAGCCGCGCCTGAGACGTGCGTGTCACGCAGGCAGTGTGCAAGCTTTAACCTGTTAACATGGGAGCCGAAAATAAAAACGCCACACAGCTGACACGCTCACACGACGCAGCCAGTGTGTGGCCGGCCTTAGGGGTGCATGCATTATTCTGCAAGGGCTGTCTGCATTAATTCAATTCAATTTTATTAGTATCAAATCATAACAAGAGTTATCTCAAGACACTTTACAGATAGAGTAGGTCTAGACCACACTCTATAATTTACAAAGACACAACAATTCCAGTAATTCCCCCAAGAGCAAGCATTTAGTGCGACAGTGGCAAGGAAAAACTTCCTTTTAGGGAGAAACCTTGGGTGGTGAGGAAAACTTCCTTTTAGGGAGAAATCTTGGACAGACCCAGGCTCTTGGTAGGCGGTGTTTGACGGTGCAGGTTGGGAGTGTGATGAACAGTGGCAATAATAGTCACAATAAAGATAATGTAACTATTATTGGAAAAATAAGTCCTGTGAAAACCACATTGGAGAAGGCTCCATCCCCTGTTTACACCCTGGAGAAGGCATAATCTGTAAGTACATTTGTTCTGAAACACATTGTACATGTTATGCAAACTTCATTTGGACAGTGAACTTTAAGATATTGTTACGAACGGCTAAGCTAACCTGGCTTATTGACTAACAAAGACAGCTTAGACATTAACAAAGACATTAAACCCCCTGTCTCCTTATCCCTACATCTTGCGGTGTGAGAACTCTTTCCTACTTCTAGAGGAGTTTGTGTTGTGTCAAACTGACTTACCCATGAAGTTGTTCGTTTGCGTCTTGAAGACAGGCCTGCTGACTCGATGACCACGCGTCTTAAGCAACCTCCACTCTGGGTCGGCGTTCCAGCGTCCTTCATCGAGGCGTCCAAGCACACGGGAGTGCAGCTCGTGCACTCTGTCTTGTAGTTCAGGTTTTAAAAGGTGTATTTACAAAAATGTGTGTTGTGGGAAACAAGAATAGTCTTTCAGCATCTTTATCTTCAATCAGAAACAGGTTTTCTCTCGGGGTGTTTCTCCAGTAGTTATCCATATGGCAGTGTGGCTCTCCAGCCTCAGCCTGCAGCAGCTTTCCTTGTTCTCTTCTCCAAATCTCCTAACCCTCTGAGACCGCAGACCCCAACCTCTATCTGCAAGATACATGGCCACATCAAACGCAGCAACGCAAACTCCAGCTCACAATTACCCCTCCTGTCTAAAGTCATTCATTTAAAGACAGTTTAGGCACCAAAACGAGAGAACGAAAAGATCGTGGTTACAACACTCCTCATATAAGCGGTAGTTAGTAGATGTGTTTAGCCGCTACAGAGCTCTGCGACACTGGCTACGGTGCTCCGTATGGTCCTCCGTCAGGTCAACGGTAGTTGGTGATTCAGTTACCCGAGAATAGGTGACTGTAAGCCGGGTACAGTGCACTGTGAGCTGCCAGTCATTTCGGCGGAGATTATGGTTAAGTTTAGGCAAGAAAAAGATAGTGTTATGTGGCGACGAAAGGCACTGAAACGACTAGTTAAGTTTTGGAAAAAGATTGTGGTTTGTATTAAAACACTCCCAAGGAACACGCATTTCCTGGGTGAAAGTCTTTTGTTTTCCCCGGAAAGTGAACCCCGCTTCCTTGAAAGTCCTGTGTGTTAGAGCCCACCCATCACCCCGACCACCTCCCTACACGGCCAGCCGCATTCTTATACAGCAGCAGTCAATGTGGTGCACACAGCAAAAAACGTGGAAATCATACGAATTACAGTGCTTATCTTTTCGTAGCTTTTCAAACCTTTGGTTCATGAGAACAGGCTGTGACACCATGTATTTCATTTTGAGATTTCTTTCCATTGGATTTTGAAGTTCATAAATGAGTGTTTTGGCATGCCTGGCCGAGTGGCACTATATCCATGGTATTGAAAGAGGGGATTAATTCTTGCATGTTTTGTTGTGCATGATCAAATATATATTTAAATTTATATCTGGTAGCTAGTGATGGTCAAATGAAGCTTCGTGAAAAATTTTCTTTATTTTCTGAGCTCACTAGATGGCGCTCTCTGTTCAAAGAAAAGGTTAAAGGAATGGCAATTCAGTGTGTTTTCAACCCTTTGTTGAAGTGAGAGCCCCATCTAGTGGGCTCAGAAAAAAGTATTGTACAAAAATAGTTCACGAAGCCTCATTTGGCCATTACTACTGGTAGCGTCCCATGGTTCTAGTAGAAATCACTTCCGGGTCACACAATTTGCATCAGTTGAAATTATCAAAATTAGGTAGACAGGGTATTGATCTGCTAGGTTCGGACACAAAAAGTAATAAATTATCAGCAAAAAGCATAAATTTACTAAACCTCCTACCAAAACACCTGGGAAGTTAGTCTCCCCCCCTTATGTCTGCTGCCAGGCTCTATGGCTAAACAAAACAACAAAGGAGAAAGAGGTAAACCCATACATATATTGTATATATATAATATTGAACATATAGCCCCATTCAACCATATCAAACGCCTTTTCAGCATCGACGGAAATAGCAGCTATTGGGGATTGTCTTATCAGCTACAGACCATGCAATATTAATGAGATGCCTGATATTATCTCACGAGCTACACAAGAATAAACCCCACCTTATCAGGATGGATTAGTGAAGTAATAACCTTATTTAATCTATTTGCCACATTTTTTTTTAAATAATCTTAACATCTAACTGCATTAGGGAAATTGGGCAGTAATTCTTACAGTCTCCTGGGTCTTTACCTTTTTTAGGAACCAAAATTATCAAAGCCTGTCTAAATGTTGGCAGCAGCGTGTCCTTCTCCAGTGCCTCTCTATATATTACAGAAGTGGAGCCAGTTCAGTTGCAAAACTCTTGAAAGTTTCTCGTCCTGGCTGAGCACAAATAAATACAGCAATGCACTATACGGAGCCTGTCCTTCTCCCAACTAGTCCGCCATTAGGTCACGTGACACTACCTGATTGTGAGTAATAATATGTTGTATGTGTATACATAAAACTGAGTATCTGTATATTTGCCTAAACACAAATTTACATTCACACACATTCAAACAATCTTTTTAATTTATTCAAAAGTGAACACCACATCTGCAGCCAATGCAAGAAAAAAACATTACATTAGCAATGAGGCAGATCCTTTATTTTGAAGATTACAAAGCAAACATGGCCTAATTGATAGAACACACTAGCCAATCAAAAGCAAGGGAGCGCTTAAGGCCCACCCACCAATTGTTTTGTCAGAAGAACAAGAAATCAAGCTGAATTTTTGTTTTGTCAGTTTCTAGTCTCTGCCTGTGTCAATTGTGATGAAAAAGCAAATTCTTAAAATGTACCTTGGTCACGAGGTACCCCTATATATTCTCATTTTAATTTGCAAGATTATCCTTACATATACGGTAAGTATCAATTGACCCTGTGTTTACTTTCTTCACACACAGACAAAAATTAAAAGATAGTCAGTCAAAGCTGAGCTTTGGAAAGGGAAAGGATGGACAAGATGAGGAGACAGAGTAAAAGATAGAAAGTGATGGAGATGAGATAGAAAGAGCAGGTACTGCCCTGTGCTCAGGATATGATTACCATGATGTCCATGTGCTGTTCTACACAAACACACAACAATACTCACGCCTAGCATAATTATGTACTAATATTTATATATTTATAATGGTTTAAATTAGGGCTGTCAATCGATTAAAAAATGTAATCTAATTAATTACATACTCTGTGATTAATTAATCGAAATTAATCGCATACATAATTAACGGTGCCTGAACCGATACTTTTTAAGAAAGTAAAAAAAGAAAAGAAAAAAAAGGGTACTAAACAACAGTTGGTGACATTAAAGAACGGCTTGTTTATTGCTAAGGCCATATGGTCAAAATTAAATGATTTAAAAATAATGTATAACAATAACAATAACTTATTTCACTAGTAAATTGCTGTTGAACGACAAAAACAACAACCAGATAGGAAAAGGACATTTACAATAACTTCAAATGTTTACCAGTTTCATTGAACGCACCGTCTGTGTTGTTTCTCCGACGGCAGCTACAGATTGTTACATACCGGTGTTGAATCCTCTACAGTAAAACACAATCAAACTTTAAACCGTTTAGCGTTAGCTGTCAGCATTGTAACCGTGTTTAATCCAGCTACTAGCTAGCGGTAGGCTAACGTTAGCTGCTGTTGAGTATTGTGAGTTATTATGTTAACTAGCGTCACATGCAGCGGGGTTTGTGTTTCCTGTAACGTCTGTTTCAGAGCATCAGAGAGAAGCACAGACATATCAGTGGCACCAGATTTTCGTCTGTATGCAAACGTCAATATGGAATGGATTAATCTGCGTTAATTTTTTTTAACGCGTTATTTTTTCTCAGATTAATTAATCGAAATTAACGCGTTATTTTGACAGCCCTAGTTAAAATATATTATTGTATTAGACACATTTTGTCAAATCCAAAATGATGCAAACACAAAGATGAAATAAAAAGTTTACAAAATGTTACTCTCTCTAATTATTATTTATAATATTTATACACACGCAGAAGAGAGCAGTGAGAAGTCACAGAGAAAGGTGTCCCTTTCTCAGCAGATACATAGGGTAGATATTAGATTTCAGTGGTGTCTGTAGTGTGAATTTCCCTTTACTTGAACATTTTAATTAAACATTGTCAACATTCACTTACAGATGTTTTGTGATAATGTTAGTCTCTTCTGTATTTCCAGATTGTAGTGTGAATTAAAACATATAACCTTGTATTTAACCATGTATTACTGCTTGACAGATTATTTATGCTACTGCCCATTGACATGGTTTAAAAGCTATTGTTATCCAATTTTTGTTATCCAAATGTCTTAAAATACGCATATTTAGATCAGGAAAATATTTTTTTTTAAGTGGGGCATGCCCACGAACCCCCTTAGTAAGCTCAGTCTTTGGACCTTGGTATTTCTAGAACCCTGTGTACAGCCATGCAGGCAAATGCATTAATGGATGGATGGATGGAAATAGCATGTGTATGGACAGCAAAATGAAAAGGTGAATGAATGAATGGGAAGATTGCAGGAGAATGAAATAAATGAAGTCTGGAAAATATATTTATATTCCTCCATCTAATTCCAGCTACTGTATCTTCACTTGTGTGGTGGACATGAGCTACATGGTCTACTTCAACTTCTTCTGCTGCCTCCTGGTGCCGCTGGTGGCCATGTTCATCATCTACGGCCACATCTTCCTCACCGTCCGCCACCAGCTTAGACGCATTGCTGTGGCCAGGGGAACCGCAGAGGACACAAGAGCTGCTGGTATAGTGAGCACTGGGATAGAGGACACTGGGAGTTCTGCTGCTGGGGGAACCATAAGAGGTGTAGCAGACATGGGGACAGGAAAAGGAACCAGTAAACAAGCCAAGGAAAAGACAGGACAATGTAACGAAGTAGAGTCTGGCATTGGGTCTCTTATTGAAATGGAGACTACCGCTGTCTTTGCAAAGGCAGGTCTCCAGATTGCCTCAGCTGACTCTACCAACTCCGGCTCTGCTCCTGGTGACCCCCATCCAGTAGCGTCCAACGAGGCCAAATCCAACCTTCGCACACGTCAGGAGGTGCATAAGGCCACCTCCCTCTTCCTGGTCCTGTTTCTCTTTATGTTGTGCTGGATGCCAATCCACCTCATTAACTGCGTCCTGCTGCTCTGCCCACAGTGTGAGGTGCCCATGTGGCTCACACTAGCAGCTATTTTGCTTTCCCACGCCAACTCGGCCCTCAACCCTATCCTGTATGCATACAGGATGAGGTCATTCCGACACACTCTCATAGGAATGTGGAGAGGAATGTGGAGTGTTAAGCCAAAACCCCAGTAGAGCAGGACTGTCGGCAGGACCGATGCGTGCATTTCTGCCGCTCTAGGGCCAAACACAATTGTGCCGCCCCTTTATTTGCCATGTACATAGGCTACATCAACAATAACATGCAGCCAATATACGCCATAAACAACGCCAATATATACACATCACGCAAATAGACAAGTGCAACGCAGTGTCAAAAATTATAAGTAGGCTGACGCGACGCATGGTGTGTATGCGTATATCTCACAATGGCACCAACAGGTCTGCAGCATAATAAATCAAAGAGGTTCCAAACCCCTTTACAGCAGAATCATGACAGCACAGCTATTTTCTTAATAATCAAATTACAACTCATCTAAATAGTGACTGTAATAATACATTTTATATAAACAAACCTTGTGTGTAAAACACGCGGACACACACACACACACACACACACACACACACACACACACACACACACACACACACACACACACACACACACACACACACACACACACACACAGCAAGGCGCATATCACCAGGCAGGGCCGTTTCTGGCTTGGTGGGCCCTATGCAATATGCTGTTTGGGGGCCCATATTTTGTCAAACTACAATGGGGGGGATTCAAACCTTTAAGATGATCTGTGGAGATGCATCAATCTGTTACACTTTAGAAGGAAACAGGAACAGGCTAGATTTGTAAAAAAAACACACTCAAATTCAAATTAAACATCTCAAGTTGACCCAAGCAATTTAAACCTACAGACAATGATAATAAAAAAGTTAATGAGGTGCCTCTACGTCAAAAAATGCAACAGATACAGGATTATTCTCAAACAGGTTTATTTAAAAAAAAATTGGTAAAAAGAAGGCTACTTGAACATAAACATAACTCAATATAAGTATAAAAGATTGGGCCATTGCCCAAAATGGATCGAAAATAAATAAGGGGTTTTACTTAGAAGAAAAAGTAAAATAAAATACTGCAGGACCATTTGGTTTCTGTGATGGACCGGCTGCTTCTTGGTCAGGAGTTGATAAATAACTCTCTGGCTGTGCTTGGTCTGAAGCCACAAAGTATTTGAGAATGGCACCTGCAAAGAAAGGCTCTTTAGTTTGCCAAGCAAAATTGATCATAAACAAATATTAATAGGAAATCTTTCTTAACACAGTGATCATTCCAAATTCATAGTGCAATATGAATAATGCACTGCTATATTAGTATTAGTAATAAGTAAGTAGTAAGTAATACTAATACTAATAATAACTTTAATTTCTAAAGCACATAGGCCTATACAATGACAACACACTAAAATAATGTTACTTTGGAAAATATTTAACAGCAAAAGAGGAAAACATTTAACAGTTAAAGAGGAAAATATTTAACAGCAAAAGAGATGACTGAGAAGCAACACCCACCGGCACATTGGCCCAACAACACACCCTCCCTTCCTTATTGTAATGTTACCGAGCTGCTGCAAAAAAATGCTCTGCAGCCTGCTATAACCTCACACAACGGGTGTCACTTTAGTCAATCAGTCCCACAGTCATTCACTTGACTATTTTATACTTGACTATTTTATACAGTGTTTGCTTTCATAAAGCAAACACTGTATAAAGCTGGGTTTATTTGCAATCATAGTCAGCTAGTTGAGCAAACTAAATTATCTATTTAGCTGAGGCTAGCTCTAGCCAGCATGAAAAGAGTAGCAAACTTGCTCAAAATTGGGGTAGCATTACAGCTACCCCCTCCACCCCCCCTCCAGTTAATTTTCATGAACAAATGCTTTACCTTGTTCCTCTGAACGTTTTTCTTCCGCAGTTTTCTTCTTTTTTCTCCCCGAGGGATATGTCAGTTTTGGTGCCATTACTAACCGATACTGATGTGATGTGCGGCTGTCTGTCGGCAGACGTAAAAGAAGTTCACTTGACTAATGACATGTCCAGTCAACTAAGGTTTGTTTGTAAACTAGGACTGTCAATCGATTAAAAAATGTAATCTAACTAATTACATACTCTGTGATTAATTCATCGAAATTAATCACATACATAATTAACGGTGCCTGAACCGATACTTTTTAAGAAAGTAAAAAAAAAAAAGGGTACTAAACAACAGTTGGTGACATTAAAGAACGGCTTGTTTATTTCTAAGGCCATATGGTCAAAATTAAATGTTTAATAATAATGTATAACAATAACAATAACTTATTTCACTAATAAATTAATGTTGAACGACAAAAACCACCAGATGGAAAATGGACATTTACAATAACTTCAAATGCACCACGAGGCTGTAGTTTACCAGTTTCATTGAACGCACCGTCTGTGTTGTTT
Organism: Sander vitreus; assembly: GCF_031162955.1. Lineage (NCBI taxonomy): Eukaryota > Metazoa > Chordata > Actinopteri > Perciformes > Percidae > Sander > Sander vitreus. The sequence continues at coordinate 11,398,255 of NC_135878.1, read as the reverse complement.
CTCCAACGGCAGCTACAGATTGTTACATACCGGTGTTGAATCCTCTACAGTGAAACACAGTCAAACTTTACACCGTTTAGCGTTAGCTGTCAGCATTGTAACCGTGTTTAATCCAGCTACTAGCTAGCGGTAGGCTAACGTTAGCTGCTGTGAGTATAGTGTTAACTAGCGTCACGTGCAGCAGTGTTTGTGTTGCCTGTATCGTCTTCAGCGCATTAGAGAGAAGCGCAGACATATCAGTTGCACCAGATTTCGGTAGCCAGGGTTGGCAGGACGAAGATTTTTACAAGTAAATGTTCCAATTAATGATCCAGGCAGCACATTCTCGTCTCCCTCCTTCATTTTATAGTCGAATGGTGGCTAGAACGGCTCCGGGTCAAACGTCAATATGGAATGGATTAATCTGCGTTACTTTTTTTAACACGTTATTTTTTCTCAGATTAATTAATCGAAATTAACGCGTTATTTTGACAGCCCTATTGTAAACACAACATTCAATTTAGTGGATCCAACTTCTAATTATGCATTATATGAACTAATGATTGTGTGGAGTCAATTCAACAACATTATATAGTGGGGCTAATGTGCATTTCAAGTTGTCTTGACTAAGCTTTGTGTTGACTTCATTATGTTTCTTTGAATTAACATATCAAGTAAGTTGCCTCGGTTGCCTTGAAAATCTAAGTTCTTCCAATTTTTTTTTTTAAAGTTTACACAAGACAAGAGTGTGAGACAAGATTAACAAAAACATTTATTTCACACATTCAAGTGTTTCACACAATACAAAACATTGGTAAGACACAGCATCAACATTTTTTTAGTCTTATCCACTCTGTTCAATATCCATCTGCCTTTCACACAAGGATTTTTTTCTGCCATTACAAATCATAAGCCTTCAGTGTTTCCCACACAGACTAATTCGTGGCGGTGCGCCATCCTATCAACACCTGCCGCCGCACATTGCGTTTCGTTATTCTTTTTTTTTTAACGCTATTTAAAACACGCAGCTTATTTGTTTAGCTGCATTTCCTTTCCCTGCTCTCCTCCGTCTCTGTCACTTGCGTCTTGCTGACATACACACACAGCCCCTCCCCCCATGCACACAGCGTCTGTCTCCATGACAGGAGAAACAGGAGAAGACGGCTGGCGAAATTCACAAGTTCATGAAAGGTTAGAATCTCGTGAACACCTTTACACAATCACACATTAAAAAGTGCTATAAAAATATTTTATATTCTGAATACAATGTTGTCAGTGTGTTAATGTTGGAGTCCCGACCCGACTCTTAGCAAACAAGCATTTGCGCCTGCTTTAGAAAGTTAACTAGTCGCAAGTTTGCGGTAAAATGCAGTTGGGTTGTCGAGGTCAAAACACTATAAGTAGCAGCTGTGAATCAAATAAACTTATTATAAATAATGTTATGTCATTTTTTTACTCTTACACTGAAAAATGCACATGTTGAGGATGAGGACCAGCCTGAACCGGAGGTATCAGTCTGAAACAGAGTTGAACAGTCCGACCAGTGTATTTAGTTATGTTATTAATTTGTTTACAATATTTTCAGGCTTCAACCAATGCTGCTCAATCATAAAGGCAGGGTCAGGGAGATAAATTGATAGATTTGTTAGGCATTGAAGAAAGAGTAGGAGAGGAGGACAGCATCCAACAGCGTGTCCTCCTCAGTTTTTGATACTTGATTGTATGGAAATAAGTATCTAACCCCCCGAATGGCAATAGTTTTCTCCTTTTCATCCCACGAACAACTGACCTTACTATCACCTAGGGTACAAGTTCTTAAAAGGCACACTTAAAAGAAAGGAACAGTAACTCCATGACGACTATGTAGCCAAGATAACGGCTGGCACTTTTGAGAAATATAAAAAACAGCTATTAGGACTGTCTAGTCCATCTCAGCATCAACAGCACATGCAGTCAGATCCATAAATATTGGGACATCGACACAATTCTAATCTTTTTGGCTCTATACACCACCACAATGGAGTTGAAATGAAACGAACAAGATGTGCTTTAACTGCAGACTTTCAGCTTTAATTTGAGGGTATTTACATCCAAATCAGGTGAACGGTGTAGGAATTACAACAGTTTGTATATGTGCCTCCCACTTTTTAAGGGACCAAAAGTAATGGGACAATTGGCTGCTCAGCTGTTCCATGGCCAGGTGTGTGTTATTCCCTCATTATCCCATTTACAAGGAGCAGATAAAAGGTCCAGAGTTCATTTCAAGTGTCAACTCTCAATATGAGATCCAAAGAGCTGTCACTATCAGTGAAGCAAGCCATCATTAGGCTGAAAAATCTAAACAAACCCATCAGAGAGATAGCAAAAACATTAGGTGTGGCCAAATCAACTGTTTGGAACATTCTTAAAAAGAAAGAACGCACCGGTGAGCTCAGCAACACCAAAAGACCCGGAAGACCACGGAAAACAACTGTGGTGGATGACCGAAGAATACTTTCCCCGGTGAAGAAAACACCCTTCACAACAGTCAAAGTCAACAATCAAGAGAAGACTTCACCAGAGTGAATACAGAGGGTTCACTATAAGATGTAAACCATTGGTGAGCCTCAAAAACAGGAAGGCCAGATTAGAGTTTGCCAAACAACATCTAAAAAAGCCTTCACATTTCTGGAACAACATCCTATGGACAGATGAGACAAAGACAACTTGTACCAGAGTGATGGGAAGAGAAGAGTATGGAGAAGGAAAGGAACTGCTCATGATCCAAAGCATACCACCTCATCAGTGAAGTATGGTGGTGGTAGTGTCATGGCGTGGGCATGTATGGCTGCCAATGGAACTGGTTCTCTTGTATTTATTGATGATGTGACTGCTGACAAAAGCAGCAGGATGAATTCTGAAGTGTTTCGGGCAATATTATCTGCTCATATTCAGCCAAATGCTTCAGAACTCATTGGACGGCGCTTCACAGTGCAGATGGACAATGACCCGAAGCATACTGCGAAAGCAACCAAAGAGTTTTTTAAGGGAAAGAAGTGGAATGTTATGCAATGGCCAAGTCAATCACCGCCAAGTCAAAACATTTTATTTTTACTCAAAAACAGGGTTCTAAATTCCAAAACGAAGAGAAAAATGTGTAGTAATGGGTTGAACTGAAGTAAGACTAAAGGTGTAACAGAAGTGATAGACAATTTATACTGTATACTTTAAATAACAGTCAAACCAGGCAGGGTCATTTTTGACCCCAGAGGACAAAAGGTGTAAGGCATTCGGGAGGACATTACGAGGGTTAAGCTGTCTTTCTACATGTCCGGATTCTTATAACAAGACATATTTTCTTTTTCTTTTTCTTTGAATTGCCTTTTTGAGGGGCTTAACATATTAAAAAACTCACCAGAATTAGCGGTCGCATCAAGTCTGGTGAAAATGTACGTATTTTAAGGGTTTCGGGAAGAGGCGCACAAAAATGAGTCGCTAGCGCCCCCTACAAAATTAAAAAATGTGGGCCCCTGCAGTATGTTTAAAGCTCCCATATTATGCTCATTTTCAGGTTCATAATTGTATTTTAAGGTTGTACCAGAATAGGGTTACATGGTTTAATTTTCAAAAAACACCATATTTTTGTTGTACTGCACAGCTCTCTCTCACTGCTGCAGATCCTCTTTTCAGCTGGTCTCTGTTTTAGCTACAGAGTGAGACCTCTTTTCTTCTGCTTCTTCTGTACTATCTTTGATTGCACTCGCACATGCTCAGTAGCTCAGATGTAGATCATGTCAGCTAGCTAGCTCCATAGACAGTAAAAGAAAGGCTGTTTCTCCTCCTTCAGTCAGTTACAAGGCAGGATTAGCTGGGAGACTTCTAAATGAGGGCGCACATGGAAGTAGTTCTTTAGTAGATGATGGTGAACTTGTGTGTGTTGTAGCAGTGCTTTGCTATTGAGAACGAGGTAGCATGCTAGCGTTAGCATGCTAACGCTAACGCTACGAGCTAACGGTTGCGGTTAGCCAGCTCGTTTCGGCTTGTGACGTCACAAGCCGTGCCGATTTTGAACAGCTCACCCGGAGACTGAAGGCAGGACACATTCAGAAACCGCATCTCACTCAAAACAGCATGGAGGGATATTTTTCAAAGTTTGTATGCGTGTGGAAGCACCAGAGACACAAAAGAACACCCCAAATCCCAGAAAAAGTGTTTTTTTCATAATATGGGCACTTTAACGTAGACTCACAAAACTTGGTACACATATGTAGCATGTCAAGACGGACAAAAAAAACGTCATTGGAGCCATACCTTAAACCCAACAGGAAGTCCGCCATTTTGAATTGAAAATTCCAAATTAGTGTGATTTTGGACATTTCCACGTGTTGTACTTTAACGAACTCCTTCTAGAGATTTCATTCGATCAACTTCAAATTTGGTCTGTGCCATCTTAAGATCTTAAAGATAAAAACTTCTTAAAAGAAAACCTTTTCGTCATGGCCGTGGTGGGGCGGCCATTTTGTGCGTTTCGCCATCGAAACAGGAAGTGGGTGTAACTCGAGTGTACATTGTCCAATTGGCTCGAAACTTTTCATGATTCATAAGACTCTAACTCTGAGGACATTAACTGGACAAAATTGACTCAAAGTCATAGCGCCCCCTAATGGCAACACGAAGTAGGACCTAAAAGTCAAGGTGCTATACTTTCATCCGATTGACTTCAAATTTGGTCTGTACCATGTGAACACCTTACAGAGTTATTAAAAGAAAAACTTTTCGTCAAACGGTGTGGGCATGGCATGGTGGCCATTTTGAGTGTTTAGCAATGAACGAGAAAGTGGCTGTAACTACAGTGTACATTGTCTTATCTGCTTGAAATTTCCCACAATAAACAAGTCCAGGCCGGAGGACATATACAGGCCAATATTGACTTTTGGTCATAGCGCCCCCCGCTGGCAACAGGAAATCAGCCTTATATGACAAACCTCATCCGATTAACATGAAACTTAGAATGTGTGGTCTACATGGGATACTGAGCCGACCCGTATACTGTAACCACGCCCACTCACTCAGGCCACGCCCCCTTTCATACCATTTGTACCGTTTAAGGTAGAGTCTTGTGTGAGGTATCATTGAACTCAGCAGAGAGTTACCTTTTCATTGATGACGATTTGCAGTGTCTGAGTGCCGCACAAATGCATGGTCGCAAAGAGCGGCGTCCGCCAGTAACCCAGACACACGCAGAGATGCGAGGGCCCATCCAACGCTGCTTGCAGCTTTAATTATTGATTATATTCACGTTCACATTTCACTTCATTTAGTTATTAAAATGGCGGTTGGGGAACAGGATCAGTGGCGGTTGCTGGTCTTTGAAAGAGGGGAAGCTCATTTTCGGCCTACATCATAAAAATTGTCCATTTATTTATACGCAAATTCTGCCCTACATTCCTTTTCAAGAAAATGCTCTGTGACTCTGTCGTACCAACTAGGCGTCTTTTCCAGTGACTTGACCAGTGTCCTCTCAATGGCCAGCAGAGCCAGGCTGCTTAAACAGCCTTGGCCCATTGTGTTACGGGTGTACGACTTGAGCCGCTTTAAACAGGAGAAGCTTATTTCTACAACTGCAGATGTAGCTCCAATTGTTGCCACTAATGACAACAGTTTGTAAAGCTGAGGCATTGCACTGTCCAACTCCATGTCTTTGAGGAACACCAAGTAATCACACAGCTTTCCCCTGTTACCCTGCAAGTCCTGATCTGAATACAGGACTTTTCAGGACACTTTGGAAGGCCTTCTCTAGAAACACTTGTCTCATGTCATCAAATTTCCCTGGATTGACTAATTCTAAGAAGAGCATACTTTCCAAATTTGAAAAACGTAGAGGAATCTGCTCCAAGATGTTGTCAAAGATGGCCATGTACAGATTTCTGTAGCGCTCTTGGGGATCCTGCAATTGGGTCAGACGACGCTTTCTCATGGGCTCATCTCGTGGGTCTGATGTGAGATCTGCTGCTTTGGCATAAACAGCTTGGAAAGCCCCCTCTGACCTCTTTGACAAATGCAAGAAGAGACTCAATTATCTTCTTGCAGTAAAGAACATCCATCGCCCTCTGCTGGACAATATCAAAGACCACATCAGTCTCAGAGAAGATTTGTTCATGTGTACAAAATGAACACAAACTCAAAATCCTCCAGTTTCCTCACAAAGCCTTTGGCACAATCCAGTGTATCATCATCCATTGTCGTATCTGCAATGATGTTATCAAATGTCTGCAGTAGACCCTCATAATTATTTGCCACAGTGCTCACTATCCATGATGTGAAATTCCATCGAATGCAATAAAATAAAATGTGGCAGTGGAGAGTGATGCAAAAAAAATTCTGCACTCAGGCAAGCATTTAGCCCCCTGTGACAGCACCAGATTCAGTCTGTGTGCATAGCAATGCACAAACATTGCACTGGGGGTTATTGCTTTCACTTTGGCCTGCAGACCATTGAGAGCTGAAGCCATGACAGCAGCCCCACCATAGGTCTGTGCCACAAGCTTATCCTTAAAATTGTAGCCCTGCATGTTCTCATTTAATAAAAACAGACTGAGCATGTTGCCCCCCAGAAACATAAAAAATCCAATAAAGCGCTCCTGAATTTTACCTGCACTATCCACATAGCGAACAATGACAGAGCATTGGGCACAGCATGCTATATCAGTTGTTTCATCCACCTGCCATCCAAAAAAGGGAGCATCCTGAATTTAATCTTTGATCTGATCAGAAACGGTGGCTGCAAGAGCAGAGATCAAGTCATTTTGAATAGTATGGGACATACCAGAAAACACAGTTGAGGACTTGAATGGACTGGAATTGACAGGACAGAGTCATATTTAGCTAATGTTTCTGTGAACTCCCTGTAATTCCCCTTGTTGGATGATTCACTACTCTTATCATGTCCCCCAAATGACAGCTCCTGCCGGCCAAACAAGGATGTCACATCAATAAGGCGGTTTAGGAAGGCCCTGTTTTGTTTGACTGTTTCATTATGTTTAGCCACTTGAATGCGAGCACCTTCATTGATTGTATGCTCAACCTTGATCCGGCCCATGCAACTTAATCTTGCACATGCACTCACATGTTCATTGCTCTTTTCATGCCTTTTATATGCCCTGTCAAAGTTAGACAGATCTCCAAACCCCACCTTTGACCAAACAACACATCCATGAGATGGTTTCATCAAGAGGCAAGGCCAGCAGTACATTTTATTTGTCATTGCCCTTCCAGTCAGCCAGCTAACTTCATCATACCAGGAGAGCTGAAAAGACCTGTTATGTTTCCCTATCTTCTGCACTAAATCAGTCTTAGGTGTTGATCTGCCCTGCTGTTTAATCCTAAATTTCTCCTCGTAAGGAAGACTTTCAAATGGCTTTGCCAAAATCAGGTCGACATTGTCTGCCATCGTGTGCAGTTTGCTAGCTGTCTAGTTCACCCCTACAATACTAGCCTAGCCTAGCTACTGAATGAATGAACAAACAATCTAACAAAACGATATTAAACTCAACAGAGGAAATGTGGGAATTAAGTTAAACAACGAATGTGGTGTATAATTGTGTGAAATGTATGATGAAAAATTGGCTAGCAATTTCGCCAAGCAAATACTAAGAAATACGTTGCAGCAGTTTGTCTTTCGACTACATTTGCAAAATCCGCAATGTGACTGAGCTCGAATTGCAGACATTCTGCTGCACACGTTGAAGGATCTCAGCTTTCTCAGGAAATAGTCTGTTCATCCCCTTCTTGTAAACAGCAGTGCTGTTGATTTTCCAGTTCAGCCTTGCCAGATGTTAACACCAAGGTAACTGTACTCCTCAACCATGTCCACATCTCCACCCAGAATGCAAAGAGGCTGCAGAGCCGTTCCCTTCCTCCTGAAGTCAATCACCATCGCTCTGGTCTTATCCACGTTCAGCAGCAGGTGAGTCTTACCAGACCACTCCACAAAGTTGTCCACCAGTGCTCTATACTCTCCCTCCTGTCCATCCCTTATACACCCAACTGCACAGTCATCAGAAAACTTCTGTAGGTAACATGACTGAGTTGTACTGGGAATCTGTTGTGTATATGGACGACATAAATCGGCGCCTATGATGGAGACCTTTACGTCTCCTCGCTTTGGTGTGTTCCTAGGCACTTGTTTGCCCAATTTGGGGAGACTGATCAGCCCAACTGCCTTTTTTGCCGACGTTTGGCCGTCGGCTCTGTGTGTCCGGGCCTTTAAAGTAACAGTTTAGCTCGTTTGCTCTCTCACGGCTGCCTGGTGTTTGTCTTCTTCTACCCCCACACCCGGTGATCTCTTTCATCACCGTCCACACATCCCTCACATTGTGCTGTTGTAGTCTGGCCTCCAGCTTCCTCCTATATGAGTCCTTAAACATTCAGTACACTGGCTATTCCCAACTTGGCGCGCGCAAATGTGACATGGGATCGCCGTAACTGTTTATACTCGCGCGTTGTAGTCTTCTCCTGAACAGAGGTGGCGCTAATGAGGAAAGTACGGTGGCTGACAGGGGCAAACGCCCTGCAACTTAAGAAAACACATGCAAATAGACAAAACACAAGCAAATGAAGAAAACATCTTCACAGCACAACCAAATACATAAACGCGCTGCATATACAAAACAATGCAAGAAGAAAAGCACACAAATCCCGAAAAAAGAAGCGATGCAAAAAGAAAAACAACTTCATTAATTTGACAACACATGCGCAGCATTCAGCTGCAAATACACACAACACAACCAAATACATAAACGCGCTGCATATACACACAACACAACAAAATACATAAACGCGCTGCAAATACACACAACCAAATACACGAATGCGCTGCAAATAAAAAACGATGCAAAAAGAAAAGCACACAAACCCAGAAAACAAATGCAACAAAATAAACGCTGCATCCAGATTACACAATGGAAGTTGTCCAGGCTTCTAAAGGGAGCGCTAAATGGAACAGCTTGATTTTCGACCCCACAGGGGAGGGGGGAGAGAGAGAGAGAGAGAGAGAGAGAGCCGTTGTGAAACTGCTTTGAGATCATAGACTGTAAATATTAAGTCTATGTTTGAGATATGTTTGGTGGGTGTGTCTCGGCTCAGGTCACAGGTGATACTCAATCAGCAGCTGACGTCTGTAAACTCGTGGTGATAAAACATTTAAAACTGCATCAGCGTTTAATGTTGACGTTTGTTTAAGCCATATTACATGAGATGGTTTAATTTCGAGGTCTTGAAATACAAAAAACAGACAGGATTTACAGTCCCTCCCTGTTTAGTAAACCAGCCAATTTACCGTGGGATTTATCAAACTGAATAAATCCCGCCCAAACATATAAACACAAAACTACTTTGCTAACTCCATCGTGTTGTAAGTAAGACATCTGCTGAAAAAGTTATTGTATTCATTAGCGTGATTGCCGTACTGTTTAGTTCAAAAACTTCCAAAACACCAAAGTACAAAGACATAGGACGGGAGCTTTTATTTTGAAAAGACAACTTCCGTTGTGTAATCTGGATGCAGCGTTTATTTTGTTGCATTTGTTTTCTGGGTTTGTGTGCTTTTCTTTTTGCATCGTTTTTTATTTGCAGCACTTTTATGTATTTGGTTGTGTTGTGTGTATATGCAGCGCGTTTATCTATTTGGTTGTGTTGTGTATTTGCAGCGCGTTTATGTATTTGGTTGTGTTGTGTGTATTTGCAGCATGTTTGCTGAATGCTGCGCATGTGTTGTCAAATTAATGAAGTTGTTTTTCTTTTTGCATCGCTTCTTTTTTCGGGGTTTGTGTGCTTTTCTTTTCGCACTGTTTTGTATATGCAGCGCGTTTATGTATTTGGTTGTGCTGTGTGCAATTGCAGCGTGTTTGCTGAATGCTGCGCATGTGTTGTCAAATTAATGGAGATGATTTCTTAATTTGCTTGTGTTTTGTCTATTTGCATGTGTTTTCTTAAGTTGCAGGGCGTTTGCCCCTGTTGGCCACCGTAGAAAAAGGCTACCGACTTTGCTATTTCTATGGACTAGAAGAAAAAGAAAAAGGTAAACAACGGCAGAACTGGCAGCAGCATTGCCGTCAATGCTTCGTTTTGATTCAATGACCTACTTCATTGGTTCAAGCCTTTCATTCACCATAAAAGAACTCATCTTAACCCAGTAAGTTTACAAGAGAGAGAGTCCTGGCATCCAGTTGTCGGTGAACTCATTCGGGCCTCCTGTTTCTGCTTTGCCTCTGTGTGGACAGGCTGCCGCTGGACAAGAGGAACATATTTTGGAGTCAGCAAGCAGGGGCATAGCACACAATTCTGGGCCCTGTAGAATGGCATTCTCTATGGGCCCCTCCCCGCATCCACAGCTACTCATTCTAGCATCTTTTTGGACCCTCCTCACATGAGGGCCCCGGGTAATCAGTCCCATTTCCACCCTCAGTCTGACACCCCTGTCAGCAAGACAAGGTTGTGATCCGATTTGCCAAGGCAGTGGCACTGTATGCATCCTTAGTATTTGTACGGAGCCCCCCTGGGGTCAGCTGAGAAAAAAAAAACTAAACTGTGTGCACAGAATAAAAATCCGTTCCCTCGATTTTATAAACTGTTCGCACAGATTAATAATCCATTCCCTTGGTTTTATAAACATGTGCATTAATCCGTGCCCTCTGCTTTATAAACTGTTCGCACGGATTCATAATCCGTGGCCTTGGTTTTATAAACGTGCTTAAAGTTAGAAAGATATTCACAGATTCAAACTTCCGGGATCAATTACTCTATAGCAAAATGTTATTAAATTACAAACGTACTTTCCTAAGGGACCGTTCGGTATTGATGGAATGGACCACCGGAGGAAAATAGGGGAGGGTCATGTCTTTTTATTCTTTGCTGAAGGGAGGGTCATCCAACATTTTTCAGTTCAGAGGGGGGGGTCACCCAACTTTTGTATTCATGAAACAGCAACATTTCAAAGTGGCTTGTTTGGTGCATATTTTTCCATGTAGCTCTTAGTCTCGGCCCTCCTTCGCTACCAGATGGGTCTGACCCATGAGTTTGCTGGGGGGCAGGGGGAGCTGCCCCTGGTGGCTGAAACGGATAATTGCATTGTTTAAAAAATGAGTGGAATAATTACGTCTGACATGATCAGATATTTTATAAATATCTTAAATAACACAAAACAACTAAATGGTGGTAGGTAATACATCTGATTTCATATACTGCATTAGTAAAAAAAAGTATTTCCTGGCTGACGATGGCAGCAGCAGGACGTAAAAAACGAAAATGACTGTTGCTAGTCTGGACATCTTACCATGCCAAGGTTGCAATAAAGGTTTCCTAAATGCCACATTTGATGTCAGCTTACTAATTGATTGCGGGTTTTGTGTAGATTTGGACTTTTATACGTTTATTCCACTTTGTTTAAACGGCAAAGTGGATGAAGCCTAGTGACGAGTCCATAGCAACCAGTTTGTGTGTTGAATGTTACCCAGAGTGCCTTGCTGAATGGTCTCAATATTTTATTGTTTTATTTCATGTGAATACTAGTTTACTAGAGGAGTAACTTAGTATTTGAAGTAATGCAGTAATGCAGGAAGTGTGCATTTAGTTTCCATGCTTATTGTGTTTCCAGTAAGTAAATCTACTGAAATGGCCACCACACCATAACAGAGGAGTGTGATGAGTCAGATAAGAATGCAGAGGTTTAGTCATGTATGACATGGCTGTTAAAAAACAATGGGAATCTGTATATTTGCCAAGTGCAAACATGTACAGAAGGTGTCAATAAATTGCTGGGGGAGGGTCATGCCTTTTTTCCAAATTGTTTTGGAGGGTCATAGGAATTTTTTTACTGGCAAGGGGAGGGTTATGTCTTTTCTGGCTAAAGGTCCCAAAACTCCTCTGGTGGCCCATTAAATAAATAACGAACAGTCCCTAATGTAGTAAGGTTAACAACGCGCTACAAACTCATCATCATCAAAACGAGCCGTCCTCCAACCTGGAGAAATAACATTGGTCTGTACGAGCAGCCGGCGGTGAGACAGCAGTAAGATGAGTGCTTAGGGACCGTCTACAAACTGCAGAGAGAGATACAACAAAAATATTAATTAATTAAATGATTAAATAAGGTAATGTCTCCAAACTTACCTCAATTATAACTTGTCTCCTGCTAGCTGTACTACAGCGATATTCATAATTTTGGTAAATATTTTTTGCTGTATGTAATATATGTCATAATTACATAGAGTCATGTCTCCAAAACTACTCTACACATAGAAGCCCTGCTGGTTGTACATAGAAGCCTGCTGGTTGTACTACACCACTTACCTTTCAAAAATAGGCATATGCATAATTTGGGGGAATATTTTTTGCAAGAAATATGTTATAATTACATAGAGAAATGTCTCACAAAATACTCCAGAGAAGGTTGTTGTACTACAACAAATACTTAAAGTGTATATGTTAAAAATAAACACAACAGCAAATCAAAGAGGCTAAATCAACATAACTGCGTGCTTTATTGATATACAGTAAAGCATTTTATAATACAGTAGTAAGGCATATATTTGGTGGAATCTGATATGTTGTGAAGTATTGACAGGTTATTTGAAAAATTATGTGAGAATGAAACAAACCTTAAAACTAAGAAATCAATCAAATTCAGTGTCTGGATCAAAACAAAATCCTCTTGGATCATGCTGCAAGAATATGATGCCAAAAACAAACAAACAAGTGTTCTGCGATGTTCACCACAGACTTCTCTGATTGGATATACATTAAATAAGGTTGGAGTTTATTTAAGTCACACATGCTCAACACCTCACAGCACAAAACAAAATAGCTTTTTAACCAAAGACAAAAAGACTGCTAGAATAAAAGCAAAACACAAAACAAATATCTAGTATGTCCCAGGTATGACAGTAGTGCACACAGATTAATTTGATTTGTGTAAAATGCAATTTTTTATACTTGAGTCATAAATCTCTGATAGAGATGAGAAATAAAGTGAGTGCATCCGAACATTCAGATTGGAGGCTCCTACAGTGCAGTACAGTAGAACATGTATGGAGTGATTAGAATAGACGTAAATCAACTATTCGGCAATATTCAATTAATAATCAACAATCTGAAAGGAGTGTCGGGTTGCGTACAGTAGAGAAATTGCCTCCGAACTGGACTTTGACAATTCAGACGAGGTAGAGCTTTCGTTACTGAGCTTCCTAAAACATTTAGTGTTCAAACAGAAGAATTCTAATAATCTCAACTAGCAGCCTTGTTAACATGTAGTGCTCAGATTCAATTAAAATTACATTCTTCTAAGTTCTTCTTACAGTACATCTGACAGGAAGAAACTTTCAACTTACAAACCAATACAGTGTACTGTGTGTACTCAACAGGCCCTAAAAAGACACTTAGAAAGCATCTTAGTGATACATTTGAAAAAAAAAAAAAATCCTTACTTAAGATGTACCAGTGCAATAACCAGGATGTTTTTCTGAAGAAGTCGGTTGCAAAACCGAAGATAAACGGCTACACCTCAAAAATACTCAATATTGGTTATTTATATTATTGGCAGCTTTGAGAATCCACTTATAAAAATTGATGACCAGTTTGGATATAAAAGAAACTTGCTCACTTTTCTCCTAAACAGGTAGTAATCAATCTACTTATGGTTTGACTTCTGATAGACCAGAGGTCAGGGTTCGGCTTAAGCAATGGTCCGATGGCCTGGTACCAGTAAAAAAGTATGTCAGACAAGTTGATTGCTAATCACAGTCACGAGTCAGTTTACCTGTGATGCTGATCAGGGATGTCACCATGTCTACCATCAACCATGTCTATATTGGATGCATAGGTGCAACACTAGCTAACGTTAGCTTAGAAATTAAGTTCGCCAACGTCAACAAACAGCTGCCAGCACACAACACAGAGTCCACACATGCTGCAGACCTTCAGTAGCGGCTTAAGTAAATTGAACCCAGCCAGCACTTTCAGCGGCCGCTGCAGTTGAGTTTAGCCGACAAAAGGTGACTGTGAGCCAGGTACAGAGCACCAGGATGTCAGTGTCTTTTCAACAGCTGTTGCAGTGAAGTTTTGTCGACAAAAGGCGTTACTCAGCTGGTTCTGTGCCTATTTTACTTATCTTTTGTGCCTTTTTTGTACTGTGTTATGAGAAAGACTTTGATTACCTTGTGAAGCTGCAGTTAACTCATTTAGTTTCCCCAACAAAGTTATTTTGTTTGTTATTTGGATTACTCATTACAATGTATATATGATTAAGACATTAACAATTTGGAAAAGTGTTCTTTTCTCCCTGTTTTTAAGGGCCAGTAAAAATACACAAGGGGCCAGTACTCTGGTCTACTGGCAAAATGCTATTTTGGACACTCAGAGGGTGTATTTATTGTATTTAAAGATAATCACATGACTAAAGAAGTAGCCTTATCAACACATAAAACACCTCCAGAACATCTTGATTTTGTTGACATCCAGAGGACGGTGTGACATCACTGTTGGGTGTGTACAGGTGCAACAAAGCACACTTGTTTCAAATCTGATTCACCACTGACACACCCATCAGTGATCCTGACTGAAGAGATGAAACAGACTTGAAAATTGACCAGGCGTTCACAGCAGTGATTTACCTTGCAAAATAGATGGTGAAGATAGCGGAAGGGGATGAGAATGCCGTCTGAAATAGTCAGCCAATGGCAGGCTTATATCAACAGTCTACATCCGGTGAGTCAGACTGTATTTGCTGAAACTGTACATATCCTGATAGTAGTAAATGAGACAGATAAACTGTGAAAATCTGGTTCCTCTGGCTCCTTCTAGTGCTCCTAATGGTATTTGCAAGGACCCACCGTGCCTAGTCTGGATCAATGAAAGTACATTTCCAGGATAATTGCCTGACATCTTGTGTGTTGCTAACGCTGCAACTAGGAACAATTTGAGGAACTTGTTTCGACTGCAGGGTCTAAATTAAGTTCTGGGGGCTTCATTTCTCCCCCCCCCCAAAAGTCCCTGATCGAAGGGTAGTACTTTCTGAAAGTACAGGAACCTTCAGAGTGGGGCTTGCAGGGATGACTGATTTGTGAAACACAAACAGCACAGCTGCTTCAACTCGCCGACCGCTTCTTTTATAAAACAAGACGTAATCTGATATCGTTCCATAACCATTTAAGGATGAGGGGAGAACATTTTTATTTGTTGAATAACATTAAAAGTAAATTCAGGCTTTGTTGTTGGCTTCCCAACTCATTTAAAAAAAGACAGAGAAAGAGAGAGATTGGTTGTGCTAGCACCCACACTGAACTGCCAGCTGTAGATGTGTGTCTAGGTCAAGCGAGAGAGCACGGCCTTGCTAGGCTAACAATAGCCATGTTAGCTAAGGGTAGCTCTAATATTTACTTTGGTTACTTCAGCAAGGATATATTAAATGTCTTTACTGTTTGCCACTGACAGTAGCCTATCAGTTTTAACTGTGGTTAGGAAATGGTATTTGCCGGTGGAACACAAGCGGCATACCATTCTGACATGCCGCTGTAGTGAGCAACATAAGCCGCCAGGAGATCGGCTTATGTCGCTCAAGTGAGCAACGCTGTACTACTAGTAGCATACCATCAGCCACTTTTCAATAAAGGCATTTTATTTTGCAAAACGCTACAGTGGGCCTTGGATTGTTTTTGAAGGAGACATGCATTTTATATTTTTGAGACCATATTCCACCCATTCAAGGAGCCCTTCACAAGATGGAACAACCACAAAATATGTAGTTTGATGATTTGAAAATGGAATCCAAATGATGTCCAATTATGTCTAATTATTTCCCATTACGGCATGTGCATTAGGTTTGTAGTGACCTTGTTGACTTGTCTCAGTTCTGAATCAAGCCTATTAGAGCATCTGTTTATGCATACAGTACACTGTGTTGAAAACAAATAAAGGGATTAAGAACTGTTGCCATAGAGATGTTAATCATAGAGATGATGAACAGATTGATGGATGGATAGATGGACGGATGAGTGGATACATTAATAATTAAAATATAAGGTTTGCCAGCCAAAGCCAAAAAAAGCTGTAATGTGGAAATTAGGCACCACCACACAAACACGCATACACAAACTCACACACAGTCTCACAGACAACGTACTGTAAAGATCCAGGATGCCTGCATTACCTTGACAGTAGTGTACGCTGTTATAGAAAGACATTTTCCTCTTAGAAAGCACCCTTATGATTACAATCATTCATTTTTATACAAATGTCTGAAATGCTTCTGCTATTTCCCCAGTTACAAAGAGATGGCAAATATTAGACCACACTTAACACACTTACTTGTATATCATCTCTCTTTGCCCTCCCCCATCACACTCTTGTTTTATACAATTGCATAGAATTTTAAAAACCAGCCTCTGTTAATAATAAAACAACTTCAGGACATTTTAAGAAACTACTGAAATCTACAAGGTATGTTTTTCTTTTGTTTTTTTACGCGTCGTTGCTGAAACCACAATCCTTCACAAAAATAGACGTTATATATTCTCTCTGTAAACTGTATTTCCAATCCAGTTGTTTTGACTAGAAAAGCATGCGATAGGTAGGGAGGGAGGAAAAGGAGAGGGAGGTTGGGGGGGGGGGGGGGGCTGGATCAGAAGGGCAGGGCCTCGTGCTGTTCGGCGCTCTGCTCGTCTGTCATCACGTTGACTAGTGTCTCCATGGCACGGCCCAGATCATCAGCCATGTGGAACAAATTGCCAATACTGGGACCTGTAGAAAGAGGGGAAGGAAAATGCTTAGACAAAACACACTCACTAATAGTGATACATTGAAAGCTGCATTGGTTAACACAAGCATGACGTGAAAATAAGCCAGTATGTGTGCTAAACACAGAACAAGACGTCAACAGCCATGCTAGCAGCTCTGTGAGGCTGTACTTAGACAACAGGCTAACAATCTCAATACTGAGATGCTGTTTAGCCGGTATAATTTTTACCATGTTCACTAGCTTGTTAGCATGCTAACATTTGCCAATTAGTACAAAATACAAAGTAAAGCTGAGGCTGATGGGAATGTAACTTTTGCTGGTATTTTGTCATAAACCAAAGTATTGGCACTCAGCTATTTATAAAATAGTATGCTTAATAAACTTTAAACAAGCGAACGGCACTGTGCAGCTGCTGTGGCGGGGCTTCAGGGCTCTGCTGACCGATGTTTTTACCTGGCTTCAGTGCTCTGCAGTTTTAACTTTGCACACAGCAAAATAAACTGCGGGTCTTGAGATTTAGCTAACGCTAATCCGAAGGATTGAATCAACAAGTGAAGTTAAAATAGCAGATTAAAGCAGGTCATGAACCGCTCACGGCTGCGCAGTACCGCTCTGACCTTAATTACTCACCAAATCCACCAAGAAAATTAGATTTGTTATCTTTTCTAAATTTGTCCAAGTATCTCTTGTAATTTGGCACACATAATCCACCAAAGAGCATGTGTAGTATTATTTTAATTATATCAAGGTATTCACCCCTTTTTTAACCAGACACCCCCGTTTCTCATTAGCGTGAAATGGACATAAAGGAAAAGCAGTCCGGCGAGACTAATATTCTCTTCTTTGACACAACACAGTAGGGCTGTTGGAACAAATTCCGAAAGTCGAATATAATTCGAACAGTAAAAAAATGCAATACTATTCGAATGCTGAAATTACTATTCAAATGTGATTTTTTTTAAATAAATAAGTTGGCTAACGTTAGCTAATCTCCCTCTTCTAGCCTTGGCCTACCCGCACGTGTAAACGAAATGCTTTTGTCACGTCACGTCTGATGAACAATAAGTTAGCGGGGGGTGACAGGCTGCGGCTGGAAATCAAAATGCTTACGTCATCATTAGTTAACTTGTTCTTGTTTCCTAACTGCAAGTTATAGTAACGTTAGCTTAGCTGGGAGCTTCATGGAGACAGCTAAAGTTATTGTTAGCTGCCCTACAGCTGTCAGTTAGCTTTGACTTCATATATTACCTTCTTACAGCTGTATTCTCAACGTGACAATCTGCAAGAAACATGTTGCTTATTAATCACTAAAATAGTAGTGACAGCACAGTTTGCTTAGTTATTAATGCAATTAACATTGTTACTTTATAGTTTATGACAAATCGTTTTAGCTGTGCTTTCTAACATGTCATTGTGCTATCCGAGCACCGTTAGCCTTAACAACAGATAATATAAATACACTTGTTAGATAACGTTACATTACAGAGTTCTCTGTTGATTTTGGTTCGTCACTGTGTGTTCGTGGTGGAAAATGTAAACAGAGCGGCGTGCCAGAAATGCAATTAGCTATGACGTAGATCCCCTTCAAGGCCAGGCTAATGTTGGAAGTCCCTCTAGTGGACAGAAAGTGTAACAACAACCACATGCTGATAATGGCTTTGACAATGCATAAGCCTGAGTAGTGTAGTACATATTAATAACAGGTTGCATTTGACCATTACGTAGTCGATTATTATTCTAATATTAAAAAAAAGAACAAATGAAATTCGAATGGTATTATAGAGAAAGACTGACAGCTCTACAACACAGCAGTTTCTACAGTTAATGTGGTGTCTTCCTGATTTTAGCAGCTTTTCCTTCATCAGCTTCTCACAGAACTTGAATATTGAAAATATCTGAATTCATTATCATTTGGTGTTTTTTTTGTTTTGTTTTACGGCTAACTTCATACTCAACATCACACTCTCTCTCTCTCTCTCTACTGCAGACATGCTAACATTATGCATAAAACCTAAATAGCCTGAGTACTAATGAACTCTGTTGTGCAGTGCCGGGAAATAATGGTCTGAAATGGGAGTGGGCGGGATGGAATTAATGAACATTCCTGCTCTGTGCCCTGCTATGCCCTGCTACGCCCTGCAGTGCCCTGCTATGCCTTGCAGTGCCCCGCTGTGACGCCGTGAACTACTACACCTACTATTTCTATTCATACTTCCATCATCTTTACTGTTACTATAAGTGCCACTTTTCATCGTACCCCCAACTGGCATCGTCAGACACCGCCCACCAAGAGCCTGGGTCTGTCCGAGGTTTCTCCCTTAAAAGGAAGTTTTCCTCATCACTGTTGCACTAAATGCTTGCTCTTGGGGGAATTATTAGGGGTCCAAGCCCTAAGGATTATTAAGGCCCTAGCACGAAAGTGCGAGGAACCTATTGTTTTTGTACAGATTATTATTTTTCTGAGTCCTTCGTCGCATTTTTGAGGGGGTTGGAATGCACGAACCCCCTCAAACTCACAGAAATTTGCACACCTGTCAGACCTGGAGAAAATTACAAAGTGCTGTAGTGATTGGGCTCGGGCGTCGCCAGGGGGCTCCATAGTGCCCCCTAACGAGCGCCATGATTCAGAAAAAAGTTAAATATAAAAAATAAAAAAAAAGTTAATATACCAAATTTGAGGGAACATAGGTCTCATCCTGAAGTCCATGTAGCATTTCTTTGACATTTTTCCACCTGACAGGAAGACGGCCATCTTGGTTTTCGTGCAAAATTTTTAATTTTACGAACAGGTGTTTTAGGACTTTAGGACACCAAAACGCTCAAAATTGTGCAGCCATGTGCAGAATACTAAATTCTTTGATCTGAGTTCACATTTATGCTTGGGAGTGGTGTTGTGACTCTATAGTGCCCCCTAATTGGTTTTGGCCCTTGGGCATGTTTTTGACGGCCTCAATACATACGAAAACTCACAAAAAATTGGCGCCCACATAAACACCTGGGAGCTTTGCGAGACTGTACAGCGATTTGGACTATACCTGTAAGCGGGCTCCATAGCGATAAAAATTGCGCACATTACGCACAAACAAATTTATGCAGCTAAGTATGAAAACACCAACTTTGTCATATCTCGACCAAAATAAATACGATCAACGCAAAACTTTTGATTCTTGTTTGCCATGACCCTCTGGGGGTCCCCCCACCCATTTTACAAAAATTGGCCACTAGGGGGCGCTACAAGTACAAAAAGTTTATATCGTATGAACGGCTCATCCGATTTTTTACGAAATGCTGAGAGTACCATTTAGGGCTACTCCTGAGGCCACCCCTACAGTGGGGTACTGATTGGTCAAGGTGGGCGTGGCCTATGGGACCCATGTTTGGATTCACCACTTATACAAATGTGAACAACTTTAAATTTACAGGGTAGATGTACAATGGGTCAAGGACCTCACCTTCCAAATATTACACATGTGGACCACTAGGTGGCGCTATAATGTGTTTTTGCCTTTAACTACCACATTACACATCGCACATTAGAAAACCTTATATCCATGTGTTCCTTGAATCAAGCTGAATAACAAAATAGGCCACGCCCATTTTTTGCCAAGAAGTTTTTCGCAATATCGCGCAATGTGCAAAACCAACTTTTTCGAACTCCTCCTAGGCCATGCGACCGATCTGCACGAAACCTGGTACGTAGCATCTGCAGATGGACCTGACCAAAAGCTATCAAAAGAATTTTGCTACGTTAAAGTATGCACATTTTACGACCAAACAAATTTTCCTAGCTAACTACCAAACATGAACTTTATCATATCTCGGCGAAATTAAATGTTATCAGCAACGATACATGATTATAACGCCATTAGATGGCGCTATAATCGTGTATAATAAATAATTGTGTTTGGGCCGATAACTCAATGCATGCAAATGGGACATTTGCGATTGCAATTTCTCTGCCGTAGTAATTGCTATCAACATGAAACTTGTGATGCTTGTTCGGCATGCCGTTCTGAGGCTCTGTACCAAATTTGGCGAAGATCAGCCATTAGGGGGCGGCAACGGCAATGTACCACAGACCTTGCGGCTCACAACTCTCAATATTTCCTGACGTTTGCCTCCCCACTGTTATGCTTTGGGTTCCGCTTTCGTGCGCTCCCCGGGTTGTCGGGGGCGACTCGCATCGGGGGCGACTGGTGTCGAGGAGGCTTCAACCCCGTCATAACTGCTTGCAGTTCTAGTTGGAATTGTTGTTTGTAAATTACAGAGTGTGGTCTAGACCAGATCTGGGCATTGTACGCTGCCCGGGCCACATCCGGCCCGTGTAAGGTCAATGGCAAGTTAGCAATCAAACGTAAATAAGTGTACATCATGCATGGAATACAACTGCATTGCTTTTATATTGAAGGCAACGGTTTTTTGTTGTTGCTTTTTTTGTGTGAAAGTACGCAGCTTCTTCTTCTCTAGTTGCAAGTCGCAATTAAAAAGAAGTAGAAGAAGAACTGTGTTGGACCCCTGTGTCCGCGAGCCGCGAACTGAGCTCACGAGAGACGTTAGCATGGACGTGAATGAGCTGTTATCCCTAAAAAATGTCAGCACATGGGAATGAAAGAAAGGTCGATACAGAGTACTGAGTTTTTAACCAAACATGGACTTCTAAGTATTTATTTACTGAAGTCAAAGGTAAAGCCGTGTGCTTAGTTTGCGGAGAACAGATTGCGGTGTTAAAGGATTATAATTTGAATCGCCACTACAATACTAAACACGCAGAGAAATACAACAACTTGACTGATGCAGAGCGGGCACGGACATCTGAAGCTTTGCTAGTTAAGCTGCAAAAGCAACAAGGCTTTTTTACCAAGCGTCAAGACCAGCTTTGTCATATCCCACAAAATCGCCAGTAAGCCATTTTCTGACGGGGAGTTTATTAAAGAGTGTTTGTTGGACTCTGCTGCGCTAATATGCCCAGAGAAAAAAGAACGTTTGAGAACGTGCCGCCTGACATAAAATTAATATTGAGCAGAATTGAGTTTAGCCTATTGGTCCGGCCCTGCACAACAGCCCCTGTTTCTCATGTGCCCCCAAGTGGGGAAATTAATTGCCCACCCCTGGTCTAGATCTACTCTATCTATAAAGTGTATTGAGATAACTCTTGTTATGATTTAATACTATAAATATAATTGAATTGAAACAGCCATGTGTTCTAATTCACTGTTTAACTTGGACTGCACTGAAAGTTTACAGGAACAAATATACCATTTCATAGCGTCTAAACTTACATCAATGACAAGTTCTACTTTTCCACTCTAAATAAAACCTTGTTGGAATCTACCATTCTAAGAAAAACATGATTTATGACTCAGAAATAACAGACAGTTAAACAGAACTTTTCTGACAACTAATTGTTTTCATCACAATGAATTGTGGTTGAATCTTACAGTGAACCTCATATTGTGAACTTGAGTGTGACAAACACTCATCCC
Organism: Sander vitreus; assembly: GCF_031162955.1. Taxonomy (NCBI): domain Eukaryota; kingdom Metazoa; phylum Chordata; class Actinopteri; order Perciformes; family Percidae; genus Sander; species Sander vitreus. The sequence continues at coordinate 11,376,025 of NC_135878.1, read as the reverse complement.
AAATCTACATGCAGACAGAAATGTTATATGTACACACACATCACTACTCCCTACTATGCAGGACAGAGTGACAGAGGACAGGAAAGGGAAAGGAAATTGAAGACAGGGAAAGGGAGGGAGGATTGATATTTACCACTGCATCAATGTATCAAGCCGTTTCTACTCTGTTGTATGTTTTATGCACAGCTCTACTTGGCTACAACAGCCAAAATTCAATCCCATTATTAATCCAATTATTAGATTTCTCTCATGACCATTACTTTGTGTTTTGGTAGGGGCCAAAGGTGGTATAATCATGGTTGTTGCATGAGTGGAAATACTCCTTATAGGTGGAGAAATGAGAAGGAGGGAAGAAAGAAAGCTGAGCCACTAACCTTTCATGGGTGTCCCCTTCTCCCTCCTGGCTCATGGAGAAAAAGAGGAAAGGAAGAAAAGAAAGGATAAAAGAAAAAAAAAAATCAGCCTTGTGTCGGTAACAGAGAGAAAGAAAGATATGTATGCAAGTAACGCTTTACTTAAGGCCAGTGTTGTGCATGTTTTTGGTGAACTGAAGGTATCAGTTTGCAACTAGTAAATGTTAGTTGCACTGTGTTTTACAGGCCTGGAGGATTAATGGCAACCAGCATTTAGCAACCAGGTTTAATGAGTGACCGTGTTAACTGGTGACTTTCATTTGGTTTTCAAGATATTTAACAATACACTTCACAAGGGGTGGGGCATTGTCAGAATATTTGCAGTCTGTGTGGAAATAGGCCTACCAAAGCAAATTGAGCCCAACCCATAGGGGGTGCTACAAATACCAAAAATGTTTACCTCAAAACCTGGTGTACAGAATCTCACCACATTTGGAGCACATACTCATTATTTGCCATCTTATGCTTTTGCACAATTTGCTATGAGCTGGAAGAAGGTAGAGACATGAATCTTGGTACCATTACTGGATATCATGTGGTAATGCTTCCCATGAAATAGGATTACAATCAACCTGTTTGTGTTGCTGTAATTAATTGTCAAAAAAGTTGATTATTTGAAGAAGCGATCCCCTCACATTGTGAGTTCTACTTACGTAAAATTTGACTCACACTTACAATTCTATAAACTCTACAAAAAAGCCTTTTGGACAAACACCAACATGATGGATTTTCCGCCATTTCGAATTTTGTGAAAAACACACATACACATTCAAACGTTGGTCCAATTGCTACCAAACGTTCTGTAAATCATGATTCTACAAGCTTCTCAAAATTGCATGAAGTTTGTTGATATTGTATTTGGTTTTCAAGATGTTGACCAAATAACTTTAAAAGGGCGTGGCTGAGCACATAAATAGACAAAAGTCAACAAGTGTTGGGCCAATCCTCCCAAAACTCACTGGATATGTCCACATTACATACCTTGAAAGTTTCATTCAAATGCAGCACTAGGGGGCGCTGCGAATGCAGAAAATGGTGATGGCATAATACAAATCAGAATATAAATCTGAAATTGTTTGTCCAATAATTAAAAAAGTCACAGGCTTCATGACAATGTGGAACAATGTGTATAATACTAGTCTGAAATGACTTAATAGTGGGTGCCACCATTTCTAAACATGTGCATCAATCTAGTGCAAATTGTGCCATAAATCAATGACCACAAAGCTTGGTAGATATTTATGTTGAACTGAATTTGTTAAGGGCACCACACATCTTTTTCATGTGGCTTTACAGGCTAGTATTTTCATGGAGTTTTTATTTTAAAACTGGACTTAATTTTTGAGAATGGAAACCTTTGTCTTAGTGGCCTTGTTTACTTAAACATATTGTTAATGCATATTTGTGGAATTTATGTTCTGTCTGTGTGGTGTTCACAGTAAAATAAATCAGTACTTATTGTGTACGTGTGTTGTCACATTAAGCCAAACATTGGTAAAGTAATGTAGGATATACAGTAACTTATAATGCAACAATGTCATTGAATTGATGTTGTGCTGTTGCACAATTTCCGTTTCATCATATCATTTATTTTTCTTTTAATTTTTCAAGTGTATTGTGGTCATTCAGTGTATTCTTTTGTTCCCATAACCTAAACTATGTATTTATCCTAGATATTTACTTTTAGAGTTAAGTGTTATTTCTTATTTGGATTTAATTAGGTTATTGGACAAATATTAAAAGTTCTTATTGTCTCTGAATACGCAAACATGGTTGCCTTGACCTATAGCTGAAACACAACTGTATATAATGTGATGTTTGTTAATGCTGCTTTGCTACAGCAACAACAATAAACTACAATAAAAACAGGAAATATGACTTAATTAATACTAATTAATTATTATTCCGGTTTTTATTGTAGTTAGGCATCTCTCTATCCCTCTCCATGGCAAGTTTTTGCTTGTTAAAAGGAAGTTTTTCCTCGCCGCCAAAAGCATGCTTTTGGGGGAGTTGTTGGGTTTCTGTAAATTATAGAATATTGTATGAATACTTTGAATTTCATCTGCAAAACCAACAGTTAATGTTTATGTTGTTGTGTATTGAAAGCTGTATTTGCATATGAGTTTGTATGTTTTCTCATTATACAGAGTTTTGATAGTGTATATCGTCGACAAGTGTGAACTCTGTAGAGTGTAAAGTGTCCTGAGATAACGTCTGCTATGATTTGACATTATAAATAAAACTGAATTGAATTCACTTTAAAACATATTTTTTAATCTTTTTAGGAAGAAAAAAAAAAAAATCTTCTGATTCTGAGACATGCTGAGGTTAGTGTCGGTGTTCCATACCCTGGCTATGAGGAAAAGAATTATTGAGCTGTTCCATCACTTCCTCCAGCCCAGATGCATCTAGGGAAGGGCTGGACAGCTCGTCATCACCTGAAACAGGAAGGAAATTGAGTTTTCACCTTTTTTAGTACTCTGCCTGCTAAAATAATGTCCAGTCATGTTCACTCACATTTAAACAGTGCATTGCAGTCCGATGTAGAACAACGTCCAATAGTATGGTCTCTAAGTCTCTCTACATCTCTGTTTATATCCTACAAGCTTTTAAAGGGTGGATGCAAATAAAATGATGCAAGTGTGTTTGTGAGTGTGTTCCTACCCATTGTATCAGTAGTTTGGCTGGCGGCCACACGGAGGAGAGGGAGGGAGGAGTCAGAGCGCTGAGAGGAGGTGGAGGGAGAGGACAGTGCTGTGCCGTTCACCTTGGAATCCGTCTTACACACACGCACGCGTGCGCGCGCGCGCACACACACACACACACACACACACACACACACACACACACACACACACACACACACACACACACACACACACACACACACACAGCTTAATTAGAGGAGTCAAAAGTGAAGTTTGTGTGCGGGAATAAGTGCTAGCCTGAATATCTGTGTCAGCTATTAGACAGTGTGGAGGAGGCTGCTTCAGTCTGAGCTCTAAATCGTCGACACCCTAGATGGCGCCGCACGCTACGAGCGTGCACAGAGACGTTTATGCTCAAAGCATTGTTCGTTGCAGTATTCTCCAAAACACCAGATGGAGTACAGACAAAATAATCTGTAAATAAGCAAGAAGTAGTAGAGAAGAAGAGACCGGAAGAAAGGGAAGCAGGCTGCCTGGAAACAGTAATAAACACATCCATGTTAAACACAGACGTGCCGCAAAACATTTATCTACTCTAAACATTAAAATGACTGTTGTTTATCTCCAAATCGAAATGACTGTCTGCCTCTAACACTGTTAACAGCACTCTTTCCATGAAGCCGTTTTTTAGCTTTGACAAAACGATCTCTCATGTTTTACCACACTCTCCAGCAAATGTTTCTTCTTTTCCCACTGAGGTGTCTCTCTGAACACATATTTAAGGCTGTTTGACTCCCTGTGGTCTGTTCATGAAGAATCATACGGATGTTTGTACAGATGAACCTGCTCTTCCCAGCCGACCGTGTTGAATTGAAAGCCCAGCCCACGCAGTGGGCGCGTAGTTAAAAAAGAGGTGCACGACCACGTGCCGCGACAGCTTGCGGAGCCTTTGTGCTGGACACGACAGCCGTGGTGATGTCATTTTATGGCTCGTGCCCGGAACACCGCGGCGACCATAAATTAAGCGTTAGATCACTAGTGAGGACTTCACATCAACTTTGATGCTCAGTTTTAATAATCCAGGACACAAGATGGGTTTTTGCTGTGGGTCACTCACTACAGTATGTGAGAGTTCACTGCGTTGCTCGGTTTATCAGTAGATGTTGAGTAGGCAGAGGCAGTTTTTTTCATAATTGTGTACACAGCAGAGTTATTATAGTAAACTAAAATGAAAATAAGCAGTGAAAAAAGCTGTGGCATGTAGGTTAATTTGGGTGACTTGGGTGGTAATTTGAGCAGCAAAACAAAAATACACATCAGATATTTATGTTTGGTTCATAGTACGGCTGTCAGCATTGTATTTTATTTTTTTTAATTTATTTTATTAATTGTATTAATCGCATGCCGCCATTAATTAATTTATTTTCACATCACTCGGCTTTGCGTCGTGCCCAACAGGCTACCATTTTGCCGTACTTCCTCGTAACACATCCTGCTGCTGCAGGAATAGGAACGCGGATTTCGGTGCCTCATTCTGGTGCCACTGGTATGCCTGCACTTCTCTCTGATGCTCTGAAACAGACGTTACAGGCAACAGAAACATCGCTGCACGTGACGCTAGTTAACACTATACTCGACAGTAGCTAACGTTAGCCTACCGCTAGCTAGTAGCTGGATTAAACACGGTTACAATGCTGACAGCTAACGCTAAACGGTGTAAAGTTTGTCTGTATTTCACTGTAGAGGATTCCGACACCGGGATGTAACAATATGCAGCTGCTGTTGTCGGAAAAACACAGACGGTGCGTTCAATGAAACTGGTAATTTACAGCCTCGTGGTGCATTCAGAGTTGTTGTTAAATGCCCTTTTCCCATCTGGTGGTTGTTTTTGTCATTCAACAGCTATTTACTAGTGAAATAAGTTATTGTTATAGTGATTACATTATTATTAAACATTTCATTTTGATGATATGGCCTTAGCAATAAACAAGCCGTTCTTTAATGTTTAACTGTTTAGTACCCTTCTTTTTTTTTTAACTTTCTTAAAAAGTATCGGTTCAGGCACCGGTACCATTTTAAAAGTACCGCTTTAGCACCGGTATCCAAACCATACAATACCCAACCCTAATATTGATTCTAGATTCAAATGTGTGACTAGATTAAATATATAATAAACAAATACAAATCTTAAAATCAACTTCATCAAGTCATTTTCTTTGCATTCATTTGATTCCCAATCAAGATACACTGGTAAGAATTGCTTTCCATTGTTAATATGTACTTAAAAACAGTTCTGAAATGCAAAATAATAGAATTTTAATCATGTGATAAAACATGCGATTAATCGCGATTAACTATAGAATTTCAACGATTAATCGTGATTAAGAAAATTTTATCGTTTGACAGCCCTAGTTCATAGCATATTTTAGAGGGTGACACAGTTTGTGAATGAGTGTGTTCCTGTTAGTGTGTACCTGCTCCAGCAGCTGTCTCAGCCTGTGCAGTTGGGACTCCAGCTGTTTGTTGTGGTCCTCCAGTATCTGCATACGGGCCTCCAGACGTCCTTTATGCTGCCGCAGCAGTTTGGCCTCGGCGATGAGCTCTGCATCGCGTGCGCTCTGTGGCGAGACCGGGAGCATCTCCGGGGGCGACGGGAGCGGGGACAGGCCCTTCCTGTCGTGGGCCTTCTTCAGACGGTCATACTCGGATTGTAGCTTCCTGCAGCAAGGGCAGCAGAGAAATGTATCTACTGCTGCTAGTTCTGATATACGTGTCAAATGACAAACACCCACTGCTTAGGGTAGAAGGTGAACTTTTGTTTTATTGATTATAAACGGAAAGCTGGGTCACAGCAGCAACATAGTGAGAGTTATAAATAAATATCCATCAGGCATCCCCCATGCACGAGACTGTCACTTTTTCATCTTATTCCCCAAGTTTCAACAAAATCCTGTGGTTGGAATGAACAAAGGGAAGCTGAAAGGAGGAAGAACATGTCTGCTAAAGATGTCAAATGTTCAGTCTATTGATTTCTATTGTAGAAATTTTCTACATTAGTATTCCCGGACTGATTAAATCTGAGGCAGAGTGGAGGACACTGGTACTTGGCTGCCCTACAAAGATTTTTTACAGGGGTTAAAGATTTATATAATTAATTTATAGACATTTTAAGGCCTTTTTAACCCCTGGTATAAAAACAAATAAATCCAACTTCGCACTTGAAATAAATATGAAAATGAAAAACTGACTGAGTGTGACTGGGAGAAATTTTCACTAGAAAACATTTTTAAAGAGGGATATCCTAGGATATCTGGCTGTCTGGTAATTGCATTATATACCATAAGATTAAAGGGAATGCAGCAGTGGCCTTCTCCTTAAAGCTACACTGTGTAACTTTTAAAACAACAAATACTGTACATTTTTTCTTACAAATTAAGTTATATTCATAAGCAAATAAACACACCCTTAATAGTCATAGTTCTATTATATAGCCACTGTTCATTATGTCATTCCATTTTACCCACTGCTATGATTATTATAAGTCATTTCTGTATTTATTGTAGTTAGATACTACAATACATACTAGTATTTCTGTATTTATCCTCCCCTGCAATCTAACGTCATTGAATTAAAGAGTTTTGCTGCTACAGTCTTATTTGACAATTGGCACAACAAAACCTACAATGCTTACTACCCTGTGTGTTTGTCTAAATCATTGGTTATGTTACTAGTTTTACATTTATCATGGATATAGATAATGTTATACAGTCTGGTTGTGTTTTGAGGTTATTGATAGTGAGTGAAGTAACATCTGTTATGATGTGACCCTGGGAGCTGTGTTGTCAGGGGCAATAGCTCTTGGTAGGGTCTTCCACTGCAAATTGGTCCTAGATGATGGGCCTAAGAACAATTAACAGACCCCACATGAATGAGCGAAGAAGAAGCCGCAGCACCTTGTCCAGAACAGGGAAACTTGGGCCCCCTGCTGGAGCCAGACCTAGGAGGGGATTTTGCCGGCGAGCGTCTGGTGGCTGTGCCTTGGAGCCCGCTTGGGCAGAGTCATAAAGACCTATCGGGTCGGGTGCATCATCAGCGGGGTGGCAGCAGTGGTGGAATGTAACGAAGTACAAATACTTTGTTACTTCGTTACTTGGTGCTTTTACTTAAGTAGGGTTGTCATTGTTGTACTTCTACTTTTACTAAAGTAAATATATCTCTGGTTATTTGTACTTTTACTTAAGTACTGAGATTCAGTACTTCCTCCACCTCTGGGTGGCAGGCAAATGCGTGATCTAAGCATGCTAATCCCTTGCATCGCAGAAGTTTCAAGATGCAATATTAAAATGTGAACCCAAGACCTCTGAAGAACCAAGATTGTAGAATTATATGACCTTTAAGATTCTGCGAGCTCCTTTTCATTTTTGCAAAATCAAGGCGCTTTAACAACGGCTCCTGTTGTCAAGTTATAGCAAACTCTTAGCAAAGGTCATAATAAGATTAACATGTATTGATACTCAGTGGGGAGGTAGAGTAAAGATGCAGCCAACATAAAATAATAAGAGAGATGGGTCTGTTCACTGACCTGTTCTCCTGCTCCAAGTCGTTGAGGACCCTCTCCAGCTCTCCCTTCTCCTCCGTCTCCATGGAGATGAGGATCTGGGCAGGGCTGCGGGGTTGGCTGAGAGGAGAGCCTTGGTTCAGAGACTGGCAGTAGTGCTGGATCAACATGTGCTCGTCATCGCTGCAAACGCACAAGCCAAACATATGCACATAGTCGCACAGTCACAGAATTGTCACACACACACACACACACACACACACACACACACACACACACACACACACACACAGAGAGAGAAAAAATGAAATGAAAAAAAATCAGTGACTGAAAATAGCAGCGGAACAGGACTTAAAGCGTAACTCTCGCCAAAATGCAACCTAGGGGCTTTTTGTGAATGTACCCGAGTCAAACTTTCGTTTAAAAGCATATTTAGGACGGAATCGCCACTTTTAAGATTTACCGTATTTTCGTTTTTTGGTCAAATGGCCTTTAGAATGGGAGTGCTAGGGGCACTTTTATGCTAGCCTCAAAATAGCTATTTTTAAAACACTAAGAAGGCTCAACACAACATGAAACTTTGCTTGAAGTATCGCCAGGGGCTCTACACCTTAATGAAAGCATTGACAACATTGTTTGTGTACCCAGAGTTTACTAAAAAGAAAAGTTTTGAGCAACTCACATTAGCAGTTGTTTACGCTATCCGCCATTTTCCCAGTCAAAAATAGGCAATCTCCGAATGTGAATGAACGAACTCCATAGGAGGAAATGTCATTCGTATATGAGGCTCATTTTTCAACTACAAGGTCAATATTGTGTTTCACTAACGACAAAACGACGAATTATCTGTGCATTTATATGGAACTAAGCTTTTGGAGCTTTCCATCTTTACTCTCCTCCCTCGACTATTTTTGACTGGCTTGATAGACGGCGACCGGAAGAACAACAGCTACAGTGAGTTGCTCAAAACCTTTCTTTTTAGTAAACTCTGTGTACACAAACAATGTTGTCAATGCTTTCGTTAAGGTGTAGAGACCCTGGTCATACTTCGAGCAAAGTCTCATGTTGTGTCAAGCCTTCTTAGTGTTTTAAAAATAGCTATTTTGAGGCTAGCATAAAAGTGCCCCTAGCACTCTATTTTCGGCTATTTGACCGAAAAACGAAACAACGTTAAATCTTAAAAGTGGCGATTCCGTCCTAAATATGCTTTTAAACGAAAGTTTGACTCGGGTACATTCACAAAAAGACCCTAGGTTGCATTTTAGCGAGAGTTACGCTTTAACCACAGAAGAAGACTAAGACACAGCGTGGACAGAGAGAGGGCCAGAGCATAAGTGATACAACACATTTGTCCTGAACTCAGTTTGCAACGCTGAATATTTGAAGCAATATGATTGCGATCAAACGCACAGTCAGCAGTGTTTGGGAGGATTTTAATTAGGCCAGATATTTAGATGCTGCTACGTTCACTACACTGCTTTTTGAGCTCAGCCAATCTTCCATTCTAAATACCAAAGGAGCTGCCGATGCTTTCTGCTCATCTTTTTCACTTCAACCAAGCTGCATTTGAAAGTTATGTTGTTACACTGTAGCCATTATTTTACTCTGCAATTTGAATTACAGGCTTACCTGCATGTCAAATTCCATTTGTATTCATTACACTTGACAAACTTTAACCTTTACTTTCCCTGAAGGGAAATTTGGCTTGCAGCTAGACTAAATATAGAAAGCAAAGACTTGAATATAAGATATACTGTGTGCTATATAACATACTAAAATACAAGGACATTTTGGACATCTGAAAGTGTTCACAGACTATTTGCTGTGTAAAGCGGTTGGATGAAGTCTGATTTTAAAACAATGGCTTCTTGTTGAAAATATGTATTTTAAATTTAAGAAATCTGCATATTGAATATACTTTAAAGCTATAACTTTATGGAAGTGTAATGAACTATGCCTTTAATCACTTAATTACTTTTTAGGATTTATTACAAATAATCTAAAATGGCCACTACAAGTTACTAGAGCCCAAAGTGATGTCTCAAACCTTATTTTGTATGAACAGTCAAAATACCTAACACAATAAATGATTTGGACTGATGAATGGATGTAAACAGGATTTATATGTTTAGGTTATCTGGAGCCTTGTTTCAGCAAACCAATTGATTTTATTGGAATCATCCCAGTCTGTGGATTTGCACACTGGCAAAGTAAATCCATGCTAAGTTTATTACATCGAGTTTAACTTTGGAGAACTTTTGACCCGCGTGTTTGCAGTGTTAACAAGAAGCTAGTCTTGCATTTTCAGACCTTCCTTCACAGCGCTGTGGAGGTGGGTCAACTAGTCCAGTCTAGGATGGGAGAAAAACGTGCTCTGGTTTATTGGCATTTATTTAAACCAATCACAATCATCATGGGCGGCGCTAAGCACCGGACAGAGCCCCGGTGCCGCTGCAAAATAGTGCTAAAGTAGGCCAAAATATTCATTGTGGTTTAAATAATTTAGATTTTGACCAGCTCTAATAACTTAACAGCTGCTAATTAGTTTATATAGTTTTCTGTTCCTCTCTTTGTACCATGCAAAACGTTACGAAAATAATCACATTCCTTTGTACTACTGTAAATACAACATTTTTGAAGAAGGGAATCAGAGAAAGCAAATATAGTGATAAGTTTAAGATTGCAAACATATATGCTTACAAGAATATTGTACATAAACACTAATACTCATTTAATGGGATACTGGGATTTGTTCATGAGCTGAATTATAATATATCACAATTATAATTACCCAGAAACAAATCTTATCCCTGAGTACAATATAAATACAATATATAAGATGTACTGATATTAACTAGTAACAATAGGTGTATATATTTGCATGGGATATGATGATGCAAACACAAAAAAATCATAACATGAGGTTGTTTCTGGTTATGTCCAGAATATTGAGCATGTGTAAACATAGTCACTGACATATATCACAACCAGCCAAAGGAAACAAAGAAGGCAGAGCCAGTTCACACACAATGAGCCAATCAGTAAGTAGAAGGTTGGCAAAACAAAGCAAACAAACAAAAAGCAATTCTCACATGCTCTCATTGGGTGAGATACTGTCATTCAGATAAGAGCCATTACGATTCTCCATTTCTGCTAACCTGCGGAGGGGAAAAAACAGAGCAGTCAGTCCCAAAACCAAAAGGTCCAGCAAGTAGCAGATTCTAGAGGGAAAATCCACTTCAAGACAGGATTCAGATATTTTTAGAGGGTAACCTCAGGTGCAGATTGATACGAAAACACTCAACTTGAGGAAAATTAGGCTTCATGTATCCTTTGATGGGTAACGTCTTAACTATATGGAAGCTGGTTTTCACAGAATTAATGGTAGAATATGTTTGCACAGCAGCAGGAGAAATTGAGATTTTGGTGATCATGGTTTTTTGTTGTTGTTGAGACTGTTGGAGTTCCTCTGTTTGGCATGTGTTGTTATCATTTCACCCTTAATAGATGAAATGTAAGACATGGTGCACAGCACTGTAACATTAACACTGCTGTTAAATCTTTAAATGTCTTTTTAAAGTTTTGAGCACTACAAATCAATCTAACCAAAGAAAAGAAAAACTGGTCCAGAGTCTGGACATTACAACAGGCTTTGTAAATAAACCTCCCGGCTGTGCTTCTCCAACTACTTCTTCTCCACTATTATGATAAAATAGCTGTCAGTGGAAAAAACAAAGATGTAAACTGCACCTTTGCTATCTCTACTAGATCAGTTTGTTGGTGGTTGGAGTGTGTGCCCAAAAAGTAAAGAGATTTTGGGACTTCATCCGCACTCAAATAAAAAAAAAACTTGGTGCTTGGCTGTGAGCGTTTAAGCAGATGGACTGTGACATATTGGCATCTGCCCAGGCCGGTGTATTTGTACTCACAAGCTGCTGCATGCCACAGAAATGAGCGGTAACCTTGTGGTTTGGGGGCCATCAGCTCATTTAAGGCTCAATGATGTTACTTATTTGCCCTACCACCTTCCTTTAATCTACTATTTGGAGTCCGCCAGATCTAGACCTGACAGAGACTGAGGGCCAGATGTACGTACATTTGCGAATGTAGTGTTATCAGCGCCATGGCCAACCCACAGAAAGCACAAGCTGTGATACTTCAGCTTAAGTCGTATATTTACCAAACCTGCAGTTCATCGGGTAATCAGCGCCTTTCTCCGCCCACTATACCATAAATTGCGCAGTACTTGCTTTGATATGGCTGAGTGCAGACTACGATATTCCCAGTGCTGATGCTCTGACTGTTTGAAATGATCCTGATGCCAATATTTGTAATGTAGCGAGGAATGCTGGAATGGAATGTGAACGCTGAGTTGGAGATTCTGTATCATCTTTGATTCCATTCCTTCCAGTAAGTGTAATATTGCATGGCTGCTTAATCTTATCGTTAATGATTTTGTGTTCACTCAACTGAAAAAGTGTGATCCTTGTGGCAAAAATCCTTTCAGCTCGTCTCCTTGGCCTATTTCTTCATCTTGCTCGGATTACTGCTGCCATTTCACCAGGAGGCATATGCGAGGAAACCCGCTTGCGGCTGGTTTACACCTGCTTTTAAGAGGCGGAGAATTTTCACCGCAAAATAGAGGCGCGCTTTCACGGGCGTTTTTTGTACATATCGTGGAATACATAATTAGGCACACTTTACGCTTCCCCTCCCATCTCTTTATGGGAAACTCCCACTTTCCCCTTGACTCACCCGTGAATGCATATGCATGACACGGAAAAGCGCAATTTGCCATTTTCAGTTTCTGCAACAGGCAGACTGCGCTTTTACCTCAGTGCAACCTGTTTGAACATACCTTGCCATGCTTTTACGCGCACGTTGCGAAACAAATACGCCTGAAGTGGGCACAAAAGCGTTAGTACATCTGGCCCTGAGAGCACAAGGCTGGAGGGGGAAGTTTGACTCAGCATGCATGTCCGTCAGCATGTGCATGTGTATTTATAGTATATATGTGTGTGTGTGTGTGTGTGTTATCCCGAGGCAACAGTGAGTGGTGTCAAACACTCTCTGGTAGGGATCAAAGACTCTCCCTGTGGCTCAGACATCACACTGACTCCAATGAGGAATGCAAACAGCGCCAGTCTAACTGATTCAATGACCAATTGATTGACTACTTGATTTACTTATAGTTTGATTGATTTGACTGTTTCTTGTTCCTCAGCGGTGGGTTTCTAGTAGAAGTTATGGTCACTGCAGACTGCTGGAACAATCAAATGTTTTTGGGAATAAGCTCTGATTGACTTATTGTATTATTGATCAATATTGATGGGTTTTCTCTCCTCTCAGTCCAGTACTGATGCGGTGTGAGCGCTCATGCTGGCACACTGGATGGCACAAGCAACATCTCAGATGCATAAGCATATGCATATACTGAACTCTCACTGCAGAATGCTTATTCAACAAAAAGTGGTGGGGGTGTGGCCTTGACCAACTGCCACTTTGCTTGTTTGCAAGCCATGATGTCTCTCTCTTTCTCGTGGGCGGGCCAAATTCTCTGGGCGGGCAAAGCAGAAAAAGGGGAGGTAACCTTGCCCCTTAGGACCTCATAAGGGGCAGATTCCAGATCGGCCCATCTGAGCTTTCATTTTCTCAAAGGCAGAGCAGGATACCCAGGGCTTGCACCTATCGCCATTTCTTGCTACTGGGGGACCATAGGCAGGCTGAGGGAACTCATATTAATGTTAAAAAACCTAATTTTCATGCTATAGGACCTTTAATGCCCAAGTGGTATTTGAGACTCGACTACTCCGGTGGTAACTCAATTCACATCAACAGTAAATGCAAATAACTTTATAGTGAAAACACACCGGGCGCGTAAGTTTGGCGTCACCTCTATTTCTTGCGCGAGACGCGAGTCAATGTGTCAAGCCAGGCATGTTATCACATACAGGAAGACCACAGTGCAGCCAGATACTTTACAAAAATAAAACATATTTCAAAATAAAACACCCAGGTTTATGGTGATTTTGGCTGTCTTGACTTCTCACAGCAAGACACACATCAGGCACACACACATCAGACACACACAGAGAGAGCGAGAGAGAGAGAGAGAGAGAGCGAGCGAGAGAGAGAGGAGAAGGATTGCACGGTGACCGGCACGGAGAAATACGTGTCCGGTATGAATGGCCAGGTATGAATGGTATCTATGCTTCGCGGACTACACACGACGCTTACGTGCCCGGTGTGTTTTCACTGTTAGTCTTGTGGAGAGAACCGTCTGGAAGGGCCTCTACTGACTGCCTGTGCAGGGCTGCTGCGGAAAGAACAGAGGGGGAAAGAGCTGCTGCGCTGTTTTTTTGTTTGACCGAGGATCTGTGGACTGCATGCATGGGAATGAATTACAATAGAAATATATTTTAATATATTTACAAGTCGCTAAGAGGGTCTGAAAAGGCGCTAAATCTAGTGAGAAAGTTGGCAACACAACGTTACTGCTGCAGCTTCCCGATTTCCCAAACTATGGAGTGAAATCACAGAACGTTCGTGCGTTAATTGAGGGTTAAAAAAAATTGTGCCGTTAAAAGAAATTTGTGTTAACTCGTTATTAACACGCTTATTTTGACAGCCCTAATTTAAACAAAAAAGTTAAGTACAAGTACTGTTTTTCTTCGGTATAAAAAACCCCTGCAATGATATGTTTAAGGAAAGATAGATTTTTACAAAAAAGACTGATGATAAAAGACAGTCACATATAGTTGTATTCTCCATCTTTAAAAAAAATTAAACAAATGTGCATAAACTACTTTCAAAGCAGTGACATACACAGCCATACATATCTGGAATATTGATCTGTAATTAGTTGTTTTAGCTGTTAAAGGTACTGAAAACTCAAAATTTTAACTTAATATGTATAACTGATGTTGTCTTGCCACCAGCTCTGAAATGTCATCAGTTGCTGTTAATTTCTTCCATGTTGTTTCTTTACTTTTACATTTTATCTACAGTATATCTTATCTATACCTTTATTTCCTGGTTCAGTTGCTGGGTTTTAAAACAGTTTGCTAGTGTTTTGTCAAAAAGGGGATACTGTTCTTACGTGGGTGTCTCCTTTGATGTGGTATTGTCATTAAGTAATTTTGTTTTTGTTCAGAGAGGTGCTGATTTAAATTTATGATCATTTTGGAGGCTGCAGTTTGTGCTGCTGTATTGCATTATATAGAGAGATGTTTCTGTCATTCAGCTTACTCTAATTAAGTAAACAGTTCCAACTAAAATGTATCATAACATTTATGAAGGGAGGATTTATAGCAGGACTGTTGTATTAGACTGCATTATAGGCATACCTAATAAACTGAGTGTACTGTAGTTCAGTGATGTAGCTGTCAGGCTGTAGAGATTCCTCTGTTACATTACACTGTGGATTAAACAGTCTTTAATGGAATGTGGTGTGGCTTTGAGGCCATCTTCATTATGTCTGCAGCCCTCCTGATTTTACATCTAATTATAATTCCATAAAGTCAGAAAGAAAGTAAGTGGTTTACTTATTTAATGTTTTGTGTAACTTCAAATGCTTTGCACATTACATCATGTATACGCCTAAATGTAGATTTGATAGAAACACAGGAGTTAAGTTTCCTATACCTTTAACACATCTTCAGTGGAATATAGAAGATATATGGTATAAATTGGCCTCTATATTAAACCACATGGAAAAACAGACAAACAATCTTTAGGCTGACTGTATATGACATATGCCTGAAAGGTATTCAATGTTAGCACTTAATAAGTCAGACTCAGACTACATTACTAAAATAGACTCACTGGGTTGCAAACAATTGCTTTAAGTCAGGTATACATGCCTGAATGGGTGGGAAAGCTTTCACTAGATATGAATAATCTGACTTGTTCTGAGGTAAAAACACCTCTAATATGTGACAGCTTGAAAACATTATGAAGCTCTTTAATGATCAGCTTTTAGATCTATTAAGTGGAATGAACATGAGAATGTTAACCGCAAGTTCCACAGAACTGCGTCAGCAAGGAATTAGGGCAACCGATCCCCTGTGAGTCAATGGATGCATGAAGACATCCCAATGCAGGAAGTGCGCTGTGCTTTTCTAGGTTTTTCCCAAAATTCATTATTCCAAATCACATCAATCAAAATGTTTCTGGTGTCTGGAAAAGCTCCCTGTAGGTGCCATTATCTATAATGCTCGTAGGGCAGAGAACAGCAGCAGAGAATGCAAAAGTGGAGCATTATGAAGGTTACTTCATCGCTTGCTGTTCACAACACTGAGTCTACGCTGCAAGGAGCTGCTGCTAAATGCAGATAGTGTGTTACCGGTTGGCGTAGTGCTCGATCCGAGTGTGTGTGTCGTCATGTGAGAGCTGAGGGGACGATCCAGGCCTGCGACAAAGAGAGAAACAGACAGAAAAAAGAAAGATTCATGAATCCAACCAGGAGGGACTCATTAATCCAAATGCACACATGCACAAGCCACTTGAATCCACAGGAGAGCTATGAGGGAGTTACAGTTCGATGCACAAATGTGTGGCGGTGTAAAACGCTCTGTAAATAAGCTCCCCGCTCGTTTCCTGCACTCTCGGCTTGGAATACATTTACCTTTACTTCAAAAGACACGTCGTCTGCCTAGGGAAAGATCAGTATTTTGACATCATTAACCAGGAGTCTCTGAGGATTCTAAAAACTTTTCTTGCAGTGTTTTAGTTCTTGAGAAATTAGGGTTTGACTCTTAAGATCCTGAAAACTTCCCTTTACAAGGAAAACTTCACGTTTGGAAGTTTTGTCTGTTTAGTGCCAAAAAGAGTTTCCACCAAAAAGTAAAGGTAAATGAAGGAAGGAAAAAAATGTCAGGATAATCCAAAAACATGAAATTATTCCTTAAAATATGCCGCTGAGGATTTGCCAAAGTGTTGTTTATAATTTATTACATGGCTTAGTTGAATACTTGATTCTGATTGATCTATCTCAGTATTATAAAGTTTGTTATTTCTGTATAACAGAGCATTGAAGTTTTGATTAAGTGTTTGTTGCTGAGACAAAAACAGGTCTCAACAAAAATGTATTTTCTCCTGATTTGTCTGTCTGAAAAATGGCATTTTAGTGCCAGAATTTTCAGGAAATATGGGGCTTGTAAAAGAAATTGGTCCAATATTTACTTTGGTGACTATGGGGCGAAAAAATCTGTTATAATACGTGTTCATGCTCACTTCTCCCATTGGAATCAATATACTCTGCCCTGCCGCTAGTCTCTTAAAGAGGCGTAGCAGTGACGTAACCCTGTGCCATCTCGCTTCTAAACCATCTCTGCAGATTATAGTGTACTAGTGCAATGCCTGTTTACTCACAAAATATAACAATTAAAATATAAGTTTATTTAATATAGCACAGACAAAGTGCTTCACACGAGTAAAACGAGGTAAGACCAAAAAAACTGTAAAAAGAAACAAGCAAAAATATTGTAAAATAAAACTTAAAAAACACAAAATAAACATGAGACAAAGGCCAGTTTAAATAGATGAGTCTATAGCTGCTTTTTTAAAAGCATCAGAGACCGTAGAATGGATGACTCTATTAAGGGCATTCCACAGTTTTGGAGCCACCACTTCAAAGGAAGATTGACCTTTTGTTTTTAGTTGAATGCGAGGGACAACCAGTAAGCCCTGGTCCGAAGACCTAAGTGACCTACTGGTAATATAGTGACAGAGCAGGTCAGAGATGTACACAGGTGCCTGACCATGCAAGGCTCTTAATGTCAGAACAAGAACCATAAAATGAATCCTGAACTTGATGAGGAGCCACTGTAAAGAGGATAAGATAGGTGTAATGTGAGTCGTCCTGCTAGACCTGGTCAAACTGTCTTGAAGCAGCGTTCTGGACCAATTGACGGTCCAGAAATGACTCGCTGAGGTAGGTAAAGGGAATTGCTGTAGTCTAGCCAGGATAATATAAAAAGCGTGAATGATCATCTCTAGCTCCAATTGTGATACAACAGACCTGAGTTTGGCAATGTCGCTTAATTGAAAGAAAGATGTACGGTAAGATCAGCTACATCAAATATACCGTCACAGAGATTTCTGAAATTAGAATGTAATGCTGAAGAAAGGGACCCCAAACACTAAGCATCCTTGAAAGCTGTGCTATCTGAAGCAATGAGGAGGATGTTGGACTGCTGCCTTATTTCCTGCTCCATCACGCTCCAATTTCGCAGCACAGAGAAAGAGACAGCGAGAGAACGTACGGCAAGTCAATCCGGACCCAGCCCATACCTTATGTTATGAATACAAAACTTTATGAAGTAATGTTTTATATTTTGAAATAAATGTTCTGTTGATCAATAAACTGTCAGTGATTGAAGTAGTGGTGTGACAGACCACCCCCACGGTTCAGCATGCATGTGAACTGCGGATTATTTCCTAAGTTTAACCATTATAGTGTGAAATACAGTTTTACTGATACTCTTATGTGAATGTGAACAGCTGAGCTACAGCGGCACCTCTGCAGCTTTTTTAAAAATGTTTTTTTAAAGATTATTTTTTGGGCTTTTCCGCCTTTATTTGATAGAACAGCTAGGTGAGAAAGGGGAGAGAGAGGGGGAAGACATTTCTTGGACACACTTTCCAAGATGGCAGCACTGTGTGCATCCTGTGTTTGACTCTATGTTTTGTCTTGTCAGACATGTTAAATATATGTGTTTTTAACTAAATCACTCAAGAGCAAAGGATTAACTCGCGCTTTTTTCCTTTTCCTTTGATGGAACTCATTACAAAAATGGACTTTTAGCAGCGTAGCCTGCGCATTGTTTGAAGTGGAGCCTACCTGCTGCGTTTCCTGCATTTGCCAAACTTGGGGAAATCACATGCTTTGTTGTCATCAATAGCTTATCGCTACTCTCTCCTGGAAGCCTGTCTTAGCTTTGCTTATTGAACGGATTGGAGGAGTTTGCTGGACGTCGGCTTGTGGAGAGGATCAACATTGAGGTCGGTGGTGCTTTCTCGCCTTTAATCAGTGGCGGGTGCTCCTTGTCTCTGGCCCCTACCCCCGATATTAATCCACTGAGGTGCTGCCTTCGAAACAAAATCCTTGAGCTCGATTGCTGGTTGTTTGTGTGTTTCCCCGCATTGCTGGCAATATGAGAGCGGCGCTGCTAATATGGGCAGCTTTCTGCATGTTCGATCCAAGCGTCAGGCCAGACTGTGCTGAAGGTAAAAATGCGAATAACTTTGAACGTTTTCCCCTGCATCGTCCATCAAAACACACACGCACGGATCCATCATTTCAAGTGATTCCTATTGCAGTTGAAATGAAACCAAGGGCAAATCTGACTGTCGTTTTCCTTCTCACTCTACAGAATGCATTATGCCCTGTGAAAAAATCACGTCTGGACTTGGACAACTCAATTACAATCTCCCACTAAAAAACTTAAAGCAGCGATGTCTGATAATGTTGATGCTTTTGATGGCTGGTAATATAAATCCAAATCCTGGTCCAGTGGGACATTGTCTTTCAACCCTGCTGGAATTTTCAGTTAGGTCTGGCCTTGGTGTCCTGCATTTAAATGTTAAATGTTTAAATGTTTCGTAGTATAATGCCCAAGTAAAAATCTGGGCCAAGACGACCAAAACTGACATTTTGGTCTTGTCTGAGACCTGGCTCAGAAAATCTATTGCAGATAATGATATTGCAATAGAGGGATACAATGTTTTTTGTTCTGATCGGAATAGTAAGGGAGGAGGTGTTGCAGTTTATATAAAATCAAAATTTCATGCAACTGTCATAAAGTCATTGTCCATCACAAAACAGTTTGAGTTATTAGCCATTGATTTACACAATGGAAATGATTGTCATCTGAATATTGTTGGCTGCTATAGACCACCCTCAGCTGTTAATGACACTCTCACCTCACTGTCATCAGTGTTAGCTGAGCTACAAGTAAAATAACTCTTACTGCTGGGTGATTTAAACTGGGATTGGTTGTCACCAGTGTCAAACCAGTTTAAAGAATATTGTGATTCAGTGAACTTAACTCAAATCATAGACACACCTACAAGACCTAATCTTAAGAACCCAAGCAAATCCACTCTTATTGATGTCATTCTAACAAATAAACCCTATAAATTCACCCACATAGGAATTTTTCCAGATGAAGTCAGTGATCACTGTGCTGTAGCAGCTATACGAAATTGTAAGATTCCAAAAGTAAAACCTAGAATTATTAAAAAAAAGGAGTTTTAAGAACTTTGATATTCAAGGTTTTTTGCATGATGTGTCTGCATGTGACTGGGATAAATTGGTTTTAATATCTGATGTGAATTCTGCATGGCAGTATTTCCATACAATATTTTTAAAGGTGATAAATAAACATGCACCAATTAAGAAATTTAGAGTGAAGGGCCGCGATAATCCTTGGTTCACCGAGGAATTGTCTAAACTTTTTCATGAAAGGAACTCAGCCTGGGCCAGAGATAGAAAAACTGGCCAAGATAAGGACAGGGTG
The DNA here is from genome assembly GCF_031162955.1 of Sander vitreus. NCBI lineage: Eukaryota > Metazoa > Chordata > Actinopteri > Perciformes > Percidae > Sander > Sander vitreus. Next base: position 11,355,885 of record NC_135878.1, on the reverse strand, counting down.
GTTTTTAGAGCCCTGAGAAATAAATGCACAGCCCTAGTTCGCAAGGCAATAATGAAACAAAAATTTAATGAAACAACAAGAAATTTAAATAACCCAACTACGTTTTGGAAAACCATTAAGTCATTGTCCCCTCCTCAATCATCTAGTGGTTTCCCGAACCAATTAACAATAAATGAAAGGCAAATAACCGATAGAACTGAGATGGTAAATTGCTTTAACAAGCATTTTGTGTCAGCTGGATCTATATTCAATGGATCTTCTGATCAAAAATTTTTTTAATGTATCGTACTCAATGGGAGATTATAGTCCTAGATTCAATTTTACGTCTATTACGAGTCATGAGGTCCTAATGACCCTGAAAAAATTGGATACTCGTAAATCTGCAGGGCCTGATGAGATTGAAGGTATATTTTTAAAATTTTCAGCAGAAATCATTGCTGACCCATTGACGTATGTATCTCTGGAACAGAATATTGTTCCTGAAGATTGAAAATCTGCTCTGGTTCTACCAATGCTGAAAGGTGGTGACTCTTCTAATTTGGATAATTACCGTCCAATATCTAAATTATCAGTGATAGCTAAGATTTTGGAATCTATCGTCAGTTGAGCAATTAAAACAGTTTCTGGTTAATAATAATAATAATAATAATAATAATATTCTGTCTTTCAATCTGGCTTTAGAAAAAAATTATAGTACTGCCACCGCCACTATGAAAGTACTTAATGATATAATTAGTGCTTTAGATGATCGTAAATCATGTGCTGCGTTATTTATTGATTTAACAAAAGCCTTTGATACAGTCAATCATGTTATCTTATTATCACGGTTGGCTTGCATTGGCCTCTCTGATGCTGCTATTGGTTGGGTCAGTAGCTATTTAAATAACAGATGTCAACGTGTACTTCTAAATGACTACATGTCTGAGAAACTTACTGTTAACTCTGGTGTGCCACAGGGCTCTATTTTGGGGCCCTTGCTTTTTACAATATATATTAATAACCTCAGTGAAAATGTTATGAATGCCAATATACACATGTATGCTGATGCCATTATCTACTGTTCTGCAAAATCACCTGCTGAGACAATTTTAAAGCTACAAAAAGCATTTGAAAATATTCAGCTCAATTTACATGCATTAAAGCTAGTTCTTAATGATAAGAAAACTAAATATATGTTTTTTTAACAGAACCCGTAAGCATGGCCCTTTCCTGCCTCTTCCCACACATTACAGGGCAGACCAATATAACTAGTTCCCTCGTACAAATACCTGGGATTAATATTGGAGAAAGACATGTCTTTTAAATTGCATATTGAGCAGTTCATCACTAAATCGAAATTAAAGTTGGGCTTTTATTTCAGAAACAGTTCCTGCTTCACACAGAAAGTCAAGAAAAAGTTGGTTGAATCTACCTTATTGCCAATTTTAGACTATGGAGATGTGTTTTACAGACACTCCACAACGTCCCTGTTGAAATCTTTGGATTCGGTGTATTATTCAGCACTGAGATTTATAACCCATGCTAAGTACTCTACCCATCACTGTGTATTATATGAAATGGTAGGTTGGCCCTCACTCAACACAAGAAGGCTCAAACATTGGTTGACCTTTGTCTATAAATCAATAACTGGATATACTCCTTCATATTTAACTACACTCGTAACATCTAGTAGATCTGAACATAATCTAAGATCAAGTAGATACATAATGTATGATGTTCCACAAACTAAAACAGAGTTCGGAAAAACTGCTTTTTGTTACAGTGCTCCAACTTCATGGAATGAGTTACAAAATCAGCTAAAATTGCAGGTTTTTATTTCACATACTGAATTCAAGTCCTGCCTACATCAAATATATCAATATGTTTGCGCTTGTTTTAAAATGTGATTTTCTGTTTTTATTTCTTATTTATTATTGCTGTCCATCCTTGTCTGTCTGTTATTTGTTGTATGTTAAAGTGTATTTTTATGTGCTGCCTTCTTGGCCAGGGCTCACTTGTAAAAGAGATTTTAATCTCAATGTGATTTTTCCCTGGTAAAATAAAACATGCAGGAAATCGTCACAGGTCGGATTCGAACCCTGGACCTCTGCGTCGGGGCATAAACCTCTCAGTGCGCCTGCTCTACCCACTGGACCAACCTGGTCACACTCTGCAGCTTTTTCTGATCACAGTGAGTCAGGGCAATGCAGATAAAGCAGTCACACATGTGGTTACACTTCCTAATGGAAACTACTGGCTGGTGCATCTACAACATTATTCATGTACTTCTAAAGAAATGTTTTAATCAAGCAAATGTGAATGAAACGCTTGCACTGTCGTATACGACGATCATATTGAGCACAGTCTTGGACTAAAATTTGGTCCATAATGCTAAAAAATGCTACTTAATGATAATACTAATGTTATGTTAAAAGTGTCTTCCTGAAAGTAAGAGTAGGTATCTATCAATGGAACAGCAGTGATATGCTGTCTACTAGGCATGCTGCAGTATATTTCAATAAGAATCAGTACATGAAGGTGAAAAGTCATATATGATAGTGAAACATGAGTGACATGGTATAAAGAGCGGCACACTAATATTCAATAGTGACATACTACTCGGAATTGATGTATGGCACTAAAACGTTAGTTGCATACCATCAGCCACTTTTCAGTCTGAGCGTTGCTGCCTTTTTAGCTTGTACAAGATGTACAGGTGAGATTTCAATTGGTCAGAAAGTATTCAAATCAGGTTAACAATCAACTCATAATTTAAAATTTTTCCTGGCCTGGAGAGTTCTCGTTTAAAGTCAGAATTAGAGGAGTGACTCATCCTGTATCACAGATCTGCAGCGAGAAACTGTGAGATGTACACCAACCACAACTACAAACAAAATGGCACTACACAAGAAGTGTGAAATGGATGGTGTGTGTGTGTGTGTGTGTGTGTGTGTGTGTGTGTGTGTGTGTGTGCGCGCCAGCCAGGTACTCACGCATGGTCTACGGGCCAGAAGTTGATCAGAGTGACAGGACTGAAAGACAAAAAAAACATGAGATGATGACACAGGAAGTGGGAGGACAACGCACAGCAAGGGATGATGGGAGCTGTAGTATGGATGGCAGCAGGGAGGTGGACAGGGAGGAGTGTGAGACCAGATTGACAGAAACAAGACAGCAGAGTTGTGGTGCACACACGCACGCACGCACGCACGCACGCACACCATTTCAGATATAGTAAAACACAAACCTTACTGAGTACATGCACTTACAAGTGAGTGTATTTTCTTTGAAGAGAGTGAAGTAAAGTATGTCCAACACATTAACACATGAATCATGTACAGACCCAGCATTCTTCTTTGAGCCAATACCCACCATACATTATTATTGACTGTGTATCTGTAGCCAATAATAGTAATAACAGTTATTTGGATTTCCATAATCATCTGTATTTAGCCTGTGTTTAAGGGTAATTTAGAAACATTGTCTCATAGTTTGTCCACCAGTGAGCACTGACATAGCCAGGAACTCATTTTAAGAAGGTTCCACAGGGGGGAGGACTTTTGACAAAAAAATCAGAAGCATTTGATTTTCACTGATTTAGCAACCTTATAGCCTGCTTGACTGCAACATTATGGCTCCAATTTACAATTTTTAACTTCTCTGCTCTTTTCAAAGATATCAGCTTTCACCTGAAGATGGTCATCATTCACGGTAGCATCAATTTAATGATTTTTAAACATTTTAAAGGAATAGTTCGACATTTTGGGAAATACATTTCTGAATATGATGAACACTGACAAGGTTATTTTTTTTTAACTATAACATGCCTCGCTCAGTACATTTCTTAGTCACAGATATTTAAAATATAGTGAGATTCTCGACTCTTCAACAGTCACCTCTTCAACAGTCGACTCTTCAACAGTCACAATAGGAAGCATCAAACACACACTTATTTTGGATAAACAAACTAAATATGTGCTGTGTAGGTGGTAAAAACACATGAGGAGCTGGAAACTATTTTTTTCTTTAGACACACTACTGCACAAACACTATCACAGCTAAATCTGTTATCAAACTGTGGCTACACTTCTTTGCATGCATGTGTACATGCACAGGTGTCATTGTTTGTGTATGTATGGGTTGAAATAAAATGTCTGTGTGCATTCAGAGACCTGCGAGTGTTTAAGCGTGTTGTCTAATAAAGATGATTCTCAGTAGGGATGTACGATTCAGAAAATGTCAAGATTCGATTCCGATTTTTAGTCTCACGATTCAATATCGATTTTCGATTCTAAAACGATTCTCCATTAAAAAAACGATTCACAGTATGTAAATGTAGTTACTTTTCCCATATATATATATTAGGGCTGTCAATCAATTAAAAAATGTAATCAAATTAATTACATACTCTGTGATTAATTCATCAAAATTAATCACATACATAATTAACAGTGCCTGAACCGAAAGTAAAAAAAGAAAAGAAAAAAAAGGGTACTAAACAACAGTTGGTGACATTAAAGAACGGCTTGTTTATTGCTAAGGCCATATGGTCAAAATGAAATGATTTAATAATAATATACAACAATAACAATAACTAATTTCAGTAGTAAATTGCTGTTGAACCATCAGATGGGAAAAGGACATTTACAATAACTTCAAATGCACCACGAGGCTGTAGTTTACCAGTTTCATTGAACGCACCGTCTGTGTTGTTTCTCCTATGGCAGCTGCAGATTGTTACATCCCGGTGTTGAATCCTCTACAGTAAAACACTTTACACAGTCAAACTTTACACCGTTTAACGTTGGCTGTCAGCATTGTAACCGTGTTTGATCCAGCTACTAGCTAGCGGTAGGCTAACGTTAGCTGCTGTCAAGTATAGTGTTAACTAGCGTCATGTGCAGCGATGTTTGTGTTTCAGAGCATCAGAGAGAAGCGCAGACATATCGGTGGCACCAGATTTCGATAGCTAGGGTTGGCAGGAAGAAGATTTTTACAAGTAAATGTTCCAATTAATGATCCAGGCAGCACATTCTCGTCTCCCTCCCATTTTTTTTTTAATATATATTTTTTAAATATGAATTGATTTTTGGAATTCCATGAATCGATTTTGAATCGGTAGAGCTTGACTCGCGATTCGAATACAAATCAATTTTTTTGCACACCCCTAACTTTTTTGCACACCCCTATCTCAGTTTGTAATAAAACCTAGTGTCTCTTCCTATTTGCCCTGTGATGCATGTCTCAAAGACGGTTGGAGCAGCGATGTAGGTGGCTGCAAGACTGATGGATGGTTTAAGATACTGTAGTGTGTGTGTGTGTGTGTGTGTGTGTGTGTGTGTGTGTGTGTGTCTCACGTTTCCAGGTTGTCCCCCTCCAGGATAGTTTGGACAGGCAGGTAGCCCATGCGTGGATGTTTGGCAAAGTAGCGCTTAGTCCTGAACTTGTTCTTCAGTACCTTGGCAAAGTCCCTGACATCTTCTCCTGATGTAGTCTGGAAAGAGATGGCACAAAGGTGGCTTTGTTCAAAAACAACCCACACACACCTTATCTGCAGTTGTGTAAAAATACCAGGTTCAAACGAAATTAATAGATGTGCAAAAAAAAAAGTAAAAGCTGCACAGCATTCTAATACTGATTTAGAATTTAAATGTCAACGTTATGAATGATCTGTGGAAGCTTCGAACTATTTGGTACAGCCCTAGCAGGAATATAAATATATTCCTACCGGAGTGCAGTACTCGACCATGGGGTACTGCATCTTATGTCCCTTGGCAACGCGACCGGAGAAGAAGCAACTTTGGCAAATGTCGTAGTTGAAATGTTTCAGACTCCGATATCTGGGGAGAGAAAGAGAGAACGAAAGAGAGAGGTCAAGAAAGCAAAGAAAGAACACAAAAGGAGGAGAAAAGAAGAGATGTGGGAGTGGAAAAAAAAAAGCAGAGGAAAGTGAGCAAAGAAAAGAAAATGCAGATGGTGGAGAAGCAGGAATAGAATAGAAGAAAAGAAGGGAGAGAATCAATAAAAAAGGAAAATTTACAGCTATGTTCTCTCCAGGATAGGAGTAGTTAACATTCTTTCAGCCCAGTACCTAAATGAGACATTTATTCACTGACCCTGGGACTGGGACTCTTCATTAAAATGAATCACTGCTCCTGTCATGAAGGGGCACACCAACAATAGAGCAGACACACCTCCCTTTACGGGTCCCAACCTTTAAGTTGGACAAAAAGCCTCCTGGACTTCACCAGTATTTTAAGGGTTGAGGTTACAAATATGACTGCAGTTCCGTCAATAAAATCATCAATTATTCATATGTACAAGTGGGTTGTTTTACTGCCCTGCTGCTAGATTAAGGATACAAATACGTTCACAAGCTTTTTCATAGCTGTCACTCTGGTGACAGAGAAATGTAATTTTGTTTGTACATAAGAGAAGACTCAAAAAGGAGAAAATTGGTGAACATACCAAATTCTCATGAATCCCCCATACGTGCTAAAGGACGAATTTTGTTCGTAAGAGTGCTTCATGTATATAGAACAAACTCCCTGGTAACATCAATTTGGCGATAATCAATACAGCTTCTTTGAACAGATGCTGAAGCTTCTTGTTTTAAATAGCTGGTTATAATACATCTTACTGTGTGTTGTGATAAAGAGAACAGCTTTGTGGAACCAACCAGGCAGCTAGTGAGCCATCTCTCTTTTTCATTTGTTGCTGTGTATGTGCAACACATGGAAAGGTGTATGAAAAATCTTCTTCTCTTATCCTACTGTTTGAATAAAGAAGAACACTACAGTGACAAGAACACTCACCCTTCTTGCAAAATGGAAAGTTCTTCTGTATTCTGTATTTATCTCTATGTTAAAAAGCAATGTCTTCACCCTGCGACAGTTATTGGAAGAACAGACTATGATGAGATGCAAAGATAACTAAAGAACATATATAGCCAATGGGCTGCTCATTTATGCTATAGACTAAAAATGTATAAATTAAAACATTATTTTGCTAAATCCCGATGCCAATGATCTTGTTAAATCACGTTCAACCCTTCTGACGATGGAAACTTAAAGATTTAGTGCTGCACCACAAAAGAGCATAATTCTCATTCACTTTCATATGGGCTTAATTGAAAATTAAATACATTTTGTGTTTTGTTGCCCTCTATAAAGTGACATGATGAATATCACTTTTTACAGCAAAATGGCTCCAATTCTGCTATCTTCTTTTGATTAGACATTCAGATGTGCTGATCAAAAGGTGGATTACATGTAGTGTTGTTCCGATGGATGATGTCTACGATGGACGTGATGCCTACCAGTACATTCTTTAAGGCACATTTATACTGTAAAATGAAAAGTTGTTGTGGCTCTATTGACCTGAATCCTATGATAGGACACTCCTTGCAGATGTTACACTTGGCCTGGTGCTTGGCAGTCTCAGCGGCGGCCACACGGTGCAGGACGGGTAACCACACCATGGACTGAGGCTCCAGGCGCATCCAGTCCAGGAACATGGCGGCTTCCAGTTCAGGTTTGTTGTTGGCCTGGGAAGAAGATGAAGTTACAGTAAGCATGGTTTGCAAATGACACAAAACAATAATAACAGCTTTCGACATGATTGACTACTACTTTTTGTGTTTTAGTGAGAATGAAAAAAACAGACTCCAGTAAATATTTAATGTGTCTAGCGGTAAAACGACCTTAAATGCGCAGCATTGACAGGCAGGCATGTAGTGTCGTGGCTCTAATCAAAAGAGGTGTCTCCCTCTGTTCGGGAAACTCTATTGGTTTCGCCAGGTCATTTTTCCGGAGCTTCAGCCCCAAATGTAATTTTAAATGTAGGTAGTAGGCTACAAAGTTTAGGTGTGCATTAATATTGCTACATCATGTTTAAAGTTCCTGTGACGTGACTTTTACAGTCTATGGTTCAGGCTCAAACAAATGGAGCTCTGAAGAAGACCTGTGCATTGCTTTGTGTCTACTTTTTCTGTAAAATAAAAGAAAGAAAAAAAAGACGAGCAGCGCGGCTTCCGCAGTCAGTTAATTATAATGGATGCGCTCGGCTGTGTTTTCCAGCATAAATTGATGCAGACAAAGGTACAAATAGGTATAATGCAGTAAATTAAGTGTTTAATGCTCAAAAATCTTCTGGGGGAGAACCCCCAGACCACCCACATCATAGGTCTGTTCCCAAAATCTGGAAACAATATGCCTTTGGGTTGCCAGGCCAGCTGTGATTAGTCCAGATATCTGTGTCCAGGTGGATGCTGGCAAACTTTGGGTCACTATAGTGCTATAGTACCAATTACGTAAGTGGGCCCCAGGGCATGAGGGCCAAACATTACTGGGCCTTGGCACAAGAAAGTTTGAGAAAGGCTGCCATAGAGCTCCATTGTCACACTATTGCAACTGGGTGACATGTTCCTTCATTACCATCAACAATAGTTTCTTCATTTCTTTCTTCAGGAATCTTCATTTATTTTTTATTTTGACTTCGATTTACTTTAATTTTAGTTTAAGTTTTTCAGAAAGGTTTTGTTTTAGTTTTTATATATTTAGTTTTACAGAAGTTTGTTTTTATAAGGGCCAGGTACAACGCCTTAGAAGTATGTAGCTTCATATACAAAATATTTAAAATATATGAAATATTTATTAATAAATCATTTACAAAAGAAATTTTTCACTGCTTATTTTCGCTTCATGTAATAACACATGTAGTTTATTTTGACTCAATATCACATACACCGTCCTGCTTCCACAAATGCTCCCTAGAGCATAGGGATGTTTATAATTAAACATAAACTGTTTATCCGTTAACTGACAATAAGAATTTTGACCGATTAATACTATTAGTTAAACAGTTAAAAAAGTTATTATAAAAGGTTTGTTACCAAATAGGCTATACAATCCAATTCTCAAATACAACTGATGGTTGCAACCATAGACTGTATATAAAAAGGTGGACGACACTTCTCCACCTTCTCCCACTGTATAAAAGTGAAGCCAAAATATCCCAGATATTGTAATTTTGGAGCTAGAATCTGCGCAGTAGTGATCGGGCATGGAGCTGCAGTATCTAAGTACCGCCCACACACCCACCCGCCCAATTGGTATCAATCACAGCTGTCAATCATGACATGTTACCCCATTTTCATAGCATCAAATAACTAATAAAAACCAAACCGCCTACCTCTACCTGTGCGTGTCTGCTATAGACTGAAAGCCAAGTTAATTTATTTGCTCACCAGAAATGGGATTTTAACCCCGACGTTATTCATTTTATAATGCCGGCTCTGGAGGTAACGAGTCTCCCCTGGTTTTCTGACCAAGGTCGGAAATGAAGCAATCAGGAAAGGTTAACACATTGAACAATTTAAATTAAACAGCTTATTAACGTGCGCTTATTGCCCCGTGTGCGCTGATGCGCTCATCTGTTGACATTTCTGAATGCCTTCCTACAGTTGCTTAATAAAAGCGGGCTTTCCACACAAACAAACGTACATGTGTCAATAGTATGAGAAAAAAATTTGATTTTAACTGTGTCGGGCTATGGTCGGGCTCGGACATAAAAATTTTAATGCATGTCGGGCTCGGGTCGTGTTCGGTTACTGCTCTGTCGGACGCGGGCCGGGCTCGGACAAAAATATGCAGCCTGATCCGCACCCTAGTCTGCTACCTTACTGAACTGCTGCAGCTCATACACATGTGGTGTCTACAGACAGCAGCGCTGCTGCGGAAAGAACTGGGACTCAGTTGCCTGCTTGTCTCTTAATGTTAATGAGGCTCGGCTAGCCTGGAAATCCAGACCCAAATCTGAAAGATTAAGGGTCTGGCATTCAGTAATGAAAATGGCCCAAAAAAACACATCAAAATTCAACGCCTTATCACGCCTACACTGTATGATAAAAATTAAAAGCTTCGCAATTTAGCTTTGTGAAGGTCTTTAGATTATACTGACCAATTTTGAAGTTAATCACGTAAAGTTGAAGTTGAATCTGTAGACGTTTGTTGAAGTATAATGCCTGCAAATGGTTAAAAATGTACAGTGGCCCTGAAGTGCAAATCACAACAGCAAATAGAAAAACGCAACAGCAAATCATAAAACACAACGGCAAATAGGAAAACACAAGGGCAAATAGGAAAACACGACAGCAAACATGAAAACACGACAGCATTAACTTCTACCAGAAAACGTAGGTCCTATCTAGCAGAGGACGGACCCTCCTGATTGGACAGACGTCCTCTGCTAGATAGGCCCTACCTTTTCCGGTAGAAGTTAATGCCGTTTTGTTTTCCTATTTGCTGTCGTGTTTTCGTATTTTCTGTCGTGTTTTCCTATTTACTGTCGTGTTTTCATGTTTGCCGTCGTGTTTTCATGTTTGCCGTCGTGTTTTCATGTTTGCCGTCGTGTTTTCATGTTTGCCGTCGTGTTTTCATATTTGCCGTTGTGTTTTATGATTTGCTGTTGCGTTTTTCTATTTGCTGTTGTGATTTGCACTTCAGGGCCACCGTTAATGCATATTAAATATATAAATATTATATATTAAATGGCGGACTACCTGTTGGGCTTAGGGTATGGCTCCAGTAGGCTTTTTTGTGAGTCTGCCCATGATACATAAGCCTACCAAATTTCATACATCTAGGTAACACACACTGGGGGGGCTTTATTGAAACAGAGCTCTCTAGAGCAATTTTTGACACCCAAGCACAGGACCCATAAAAAAAAACAATTTTTGCCAGGTTCTGATGCATGTGAAAATTTCCATGAATGTGTTTAAAAAGCAGACAAATAATAATTAAAACTGCAAGCAGCGAGATGAACGTGCCCTCGCACTCTGCGCAAGTCGGGGTGCTGGCGGTTCCCAATCGATGGGGCCGTGAGCGTTGGACACTGCGCGCAAGACTTAATCAAACAAACAATCTTTGCCGCACAAAGCTGACTTTCTGTTGCCACGAGGTGGCACTATAACTCTGGCATGTGATTATCTTTGTGACTTTAATTCCAAACAAAACTTCTGAAGTATCAAACAAAAATCACTAACTCAAGCAAAAAAAAATTGTCACCTCAAAGGTAAAACTTAAAACTTGCAAACAAAACATTTGTGTTTGAGAAAGGCTTCCATAGAGCTCCACTGTCACACTGTTGCAACTGGGTGACATGTTCCTTCATTACCATCAACAATAGTTTGGAATCTTCATTTATTTTTTATTTTTATTTTGACTTCGATTTAATTTAATTTTAGTTTAAGGTTTTCAGAAAAGTTTTGTTTTAGTTTTTATATATTTAGTTTTACAGTAGTTTGTTTTTATAAGGGCCAGGTACAACACATCCTGACCTGTGATGCACTGCAAATAATGACTGACACTGAGTTCCAGCTTCTTCTACCAGAGCTTCTACCACTGGGGCCCCGGCAAATACGTTCAAATATCCATTATGTAGATATGTGATTTGTAAAAAGTTTTATATTGGACTAAAAATAAAGCATTATAATAGTCTCAACCTTATTTCCTGTATTATATAATGAACCAAACAGACAAGAGTGAATATAAAAAAGTGTTTTAATACATTATGTGCATTTTTAAATATAATTACAGTAAAACAATGTAAACACAAATGAAATTACAGGACAGTATACTGTAGTAGGATATAGTGACATACAATGGACTTAGAAACTACAAGTACACAAATGAAAATAAACTAAGAAAAAGGTTATTGTAAGTGTTTATTGAGTATCTCAGCAAAATATGATCAGTACATACTCTATTGGTCTATACCCTGGCTGTTAGAAGCCTTTGCAAACCTAGTGTTTCCTCCACAGAGAGACTGAAGGCTCCTCTCCCTCTGCTGCTCCCACGTCCTCCTGGTTGGACTGCCTGCTGCTAGATGTGAGCTGTGATAGAAAATTATAACAAAGTTCCTTACACAAATCAAATGGAAACAAAGTTCTTATTGATAACTGTGCTTTGGTGATTTACAATTAAAATAACTTGCTTTCAAAGAGCCATTACCAAATGTTTAGGATTTAAAAACACTATGAACACTTCCCTTCTGCTGACCTGCTTGCAAATGCAACAGAATATATGTAATTAGAGTTAGGATAGCCTGTCTTCGTCATAACTAGGAAAGTATAAATGAACATTGTTGTCTAATGTCATCCTCTTGGCAGCTATCATTACCAAGTTCGTTTTTATGCTATGCTATAATAAAGCACATAACTATAAAGATGAACCAGTTAAGCAGTGCTAACACTGCATATGCTGCACAATGTTTCATTGCTCTACAGAGAGAAGATGATAATTAATACAACTCCATTGAGTAAGGCCTCACTAAGCCTACATGAGTGAGGCCCATGATTCAAATTAGCTCAGTAATGTAGCTACAGTAAGCCAAAATTACAAATGCTAGCCAAGCCAGGTAATTTTGGCTATAAAAATGCTAACTTACATATCTTTACTAGCTAGCAACTTATCACAACAAAACAACAAACGTCTAGTAACCATGCTTGCAACGTAAATCACAGACAATATATATATATATATATATATATATATATATATATATATATATATATATATATATATATATATATATATATATGATCAATACTTACACTTTATTAATCTTGTAGGAATCCGCTGTTTAGAGTTGTTGAGTGTGTCCTCCAGACTCTGAGTCTCTAACGTTAGCTTAGCTGCACTGAGCTGTCACTCACATACTCCAAAAACTCATTAGCCATGGGGACGCACCCCTGTAAGACCCGCCCACGCAAAAGCTTTGTGTCAGAATTGCAAACAAAGACTTTAGAATCGCAAACGAGAAAGCTGGGAGCAAAACTGCAAATGTACTGGAGAGAGCAAAAGACATCTGCTCATGATCATTGAGAAAGAAGCAGAGGGAACTGTAAACAAAAGGACTACTTCAGACCAACCCATTTTAGATTTGCGTCAGGTGCAAGTCATTTACCCCTCCGGTATAATAGCAACAGCGCCTGAGATCCGCCCACAAAGCTACTTGCGTTTGATACTTGTGTTTCAGATCGTTAAAATAGGGCCCTATAACTCATTATTGACCTATAGATATCCTCAGGTGCGGTCTCTAAGCACAACAAATTTGGGGCAGATTGGACAATGTACACAAGTCACAAACAACTACCTGTTTTGCATTGTTATATGGTAATTTGACACCTAGCCACGCCCACACTATTGGATACAAGTGCAAAAGCTTTGCAATTTAGCTTCACCAAGGTCTTTAGATTATACTGACCTATTGTAAAGTAAATCTGGTTAAATGAATGTATGACAATGTAATGACAATGTAAAGTCATGGCGAAACATGAAAAATCAACACCTTGCCGTGCCCACACTGTTTAGCGTGCGCTAAAAAGCTTTGCAATTTAGCTTTGTGAAGATCTTTAGATTATACTGACCAATTTTGAAGTGAACTGGGCTAAATCTGTAGAAGGAGTTTGTTAAAGTACAATCCCTAAACATTTTCAAAATCTTCCTTAATTTGAAAATGTATTTCAAGTGCTTGTTAGGTTTGGAGGTTGGGTCCAAGAGGTTTTTTTCTATGTAGGAGGGGGCTTTAACTTTAACTTTGAAAACTTTTAGGGGGCGCTATGGAGCCAATTAGCAGTGCCCAAGCCCGAGACCCATATTCACCAAATGCATAGAATAATAATAATAATAACAGAAAAAAGAAGAAGAATAAACATTTTAATTCCAATAGGGCCTTCGCCAACCAACATTGTCGGTGCTCAGGCCCTAAGAAGAAGTAGAAAAAGAACGAGATACATTAGAATTTCAATAGGGCCTTCGCCCCCGACGATGTCGATGCATGGGCCCGAAGAAAAATGTCTCTGCTCTAAATGAAATAGTTAGACAGACGGGAAAAGAAAAAATAATCAGAGACAACATATCGGCTTTATCCATCACTTTCCCGTCATCAGGGACACTGGGAACTCCATGGTTTTGGAGTTTACATAGAAATGACCCCCCACATCTCCCTCTTTCACGCCCACATGCATCTGACTCCTCAGAGGGGGCAGCTGGAATATAGTTAAGCTATCTCCAGTAGTTTTAGGGCTAGATGAGAAACAGAGCTGGACAAAAATAGCTTCTCATTTCCAGCAGACGAACAACGTTTTTGTCGCTGCAGATTTTATCACCTGTAGCTAGCTAACTAATTAAGATAACATTAGCTCAATGAGATGGTTAAATACTCAGCCCCCCCACCCCCTTTGACTTTTAAGATGACTTAAGTAGGCATTTGATGGCTAGATAAATGATGTCATGCTAAAACACTAAGGGTAAAGCTAACAGTTCACAGCCAAAAACTCAACAACTCACCCAGAGCCAGTTAGTACTAGTACTACATATATGATAAGAATGCTCAGTATGTTGCATTTTACTGCTGTATATGTTTATGGTTGTGCTAATTTTAACTCCTTTATATACTAGTTGGTAGTTTAATCTACATCAATGCATTATATTATATAGGGTCATTATATGAATACATAACAAAAATTGAATTCTAAATGTTTGTAGCCTCGCTGTCCTGTGGGGACCACAAATTGTCTAAAAAGTCAACTTTTCAAGAGCTCAGAAAACAGCCCTGTTTTAAGCTTTGTGATAATGTGATAATTCGTCAATTTCTGGGGTTCAGGATTTAAGCAAATGGCCAGTTTTCACACTATTCCCTTCGATGGACACAACTATGGTTTTACTTTCAGAATACATTTGAGAAAAAGAGCTACATTTGGTATCCAAAGTAGGGAGTTTTAACATGAAAATGCTGGATCATCTTTTGGAGATTAGGGATAATCCAGTCAAACAGCAATTGCTGGATTTGCTGCTTGTTATTTTGGCTCAAACGTTCAACATTAAGAAAATACAAAGGGAATGTTGGTCCTTTCCTCTTCTTGCTTCTCTGTGCTGTCACACACTTTATGATGTAAACACCCATGTGCAAGTTGATATATGGTGTCCTATTTGTGAGATATGTCCATGTTTCTCTTCTCTGCAGCTGTCAGAGATCATTTGTTTGATCACGTACAGGCTTTCATTCACACAAGACACTCTCATTCTCTGGTCCTATTTACTGGAGTCTGTCATGCACTTGTTCTCCCTCTTATTTTTTATTATTCTTGGTTTTATCAATGTTTTGGCCTTTGTTTTCTGTTAATCTCTAAGCAACAATCCAGTTGTTTTCTGTAAATAAACCTGATGTAGTCTGACGTTTAACACTCAGTGGGACTGTGCTTATACGTTACCTTCATCTGGAGGGCCTAAGGCATCAGAGCAAATAGACATGTGGGCTATGGCAGTCCTAGTGATCTATAACTCTAGAAAGTCAAACCAGACTGCTATCTCAAAACAACATACTTAGAAAGAAGCATTTGTGTGTATTTAAGAGTGTGTCACGTACAAACTGGAAGCAGCTGCGGACGGAAGGCTCGATGTTAGAGCCCCCGAAAGAGGCAACCTCGCCGAGCTGCCGGGGGATCTGGATGGAGTCGTGGAGGAGGAGGCCCAGGCGACGCTGGTCGCAGAAACCTGTTGCACTGGCAACCTGTCTGAACAAGACTGGAGGATGGAGAAGGAGGAGGTGAATGATGATAGGTTTACAAAGGGAAATATGACCTCTACACACATTAGACCAGTCGGTTATAACTCGGTATTCTACCCATTTATGCTGGAGACATCCAATTACTCATAAAACCTGTGCTTCTTCCTCTATTTTCCAACTTTTGAGCTCAAGTGTATTTAAGTATGTAAGCTTTATTCTTTAAATACATTGTGTTGCTATTAGGGCTGTCAGCGTTAACGCGTTAATCGCGATGCGATTTAGGGCCGACGCGATGCGATTCATTTTTTTAATCGCATGCCGGCATTTATTAATTTATTTTACACTTCACTCGGCTTCGCGTCGTGCCTAACAGGCTACTATTTTGACCCTTTGCAGCACCGTTACTTATCATCAAGCTGCCACTTCCTCCTAACACATCCTTCTGCTGCAGGCTGCAGGCATGATAGAGAAAGACAGCAGCAATAACTCTGAATGGAGCTTTTTATTTTCCAAAACTCCCGGACGGCTCGTAGACAAGTCGAAAGCCATATGCACGTTGTGTAAAGCCAAATTAAAATATCACCGAAGCACGTCAAGCTTGAGCTACCACCTACAAGCTAAGCACAGTAGTACAGTTAACGTGATGCTACCCGCTATCATGCTGGAGAGTGCTACTTGCCGACCTGTGGATGAAACCAAATCCCAAAAAATTACTACAGCTCTTGCGAAACGGGTGGCAACTAACTGCAGACCTGTCAGCATCGTAGAGGACTCGGGTCTTAAAGACGTACTACAGTTGGCATCTTCTGACCTGTCTCGTTGCCGTCGAGGGAGACAGTAGTTTCACCATACACAGCCTGTACGACATGGAGAAAGCAGCCACACTGGAACAGCTGCAAGGTGCTGCAAACGCTGTCTCATTAACCGGTGATCACTGGACGTCAGTGAGTAATCAACATTATTTAGGAGTTACTAAACACTATATTGACTCTAGTAAGGACAGGGATTTTTAGTTTTTTAGTTAGGTACTTGGAGGAATTGTGCAATAATGACAGAGTCACACATTTTTCTTTTGTTTACAGTAAATAAATAATTACATATCTTAAAATCAAGTTCATAAAGTAACTTTCTTTGCATTCATTTTATTCCCAATCAAGATACACTGGTAAAAATTGCTTTCGATTGTTAATATGTACTTAAAAACTGTTCTGAAATGCAAAATAATAGAATTTTAATCATGTGATAAAATATGCGATTAATCGCGATTAACTATAGAAATTCAGCGATTAATCGCGATTAAAAATTTGTAATCGTTTGACAGCCCTAGTTGCTATATCTTATCAATCACGATGTGATGTTACCATTCATGAGATCCAGCAGAAATATTAATGGGATTAATGCAGTTATACAAACAGCTTCAATGAACTATAATGGTTTTTATTATTGATAATGTACAAAGTGATTGTTTAAAAACGCACACCATCTGGCTGCAGATCTGTGGTGCTGTCCTGCCACTCTGCAATATTCAGACTACAAAATGATTTCCTGGAAAAGCAGATTAATGAGCCATTGTTTTCATGCTTCACTGTGATTGGCTCATATGTTTCAGAGCAATGAGTGCAGTGATGTGACTGGCTAAGAGTGTATTAATTAATCACTACACCCTGTGATTTGAATCCTTTAGGTGAGTGCTGGTCTGTGTGTGTGTGTGTGTGTATTACTTACATCTGTATTTATCCTCCAGGTGAGCCTTGCAGAGTGAGATGATTCCAGTTTTGAATGACAGAGTCCGGATCTTTCCGGTGCGACCACTACCAACCAACAAAATGTGTCAGAGTATGTTAAATATTACTGAAATAGTGGAAACTTTTTTCTGTTTTTGCAGCATGCTACACTTACGTGTCGTAAACGTTGAGCAGCCAGTTGAGGCACATGTCCACGCACAGCGGGACATTGACCAGGTGAGAGTGGCTCTGCTCCAGCTGCTGGTACAGGCTGGTCAGACAGGTGACCAGCTGGGAGATGTCCAGGAGCTGCTCGTTCTGCTTCAGACCATGCTGATCGAACACCTCGCACGCCATTGGCATGCTCAGCAGGTCCACTACAGACAAAGATAGTGGAGGACTGTTAAATAGCAGACAAACATACAGCTGAGTGTGTCCCACTGCCGAGCTTACACCATGCTTAAACTGGACCTGCTGGGTTTAAAAGGGTCCTTGAGCTCAATGCTGCTCAAGGACAGTAGTGAGAAGGCAGCCTTACTGCAGGGATCAACGGAAGTATCACATTATTCATCCTTATCATTCATGAAGTCCACTAAAGGACAGGCAGAGAGAGGAGAGAGGCCAAAGACTCTTCAAATATCGTGGCAAGTTCAATGAGTCAACTGAATGTAAAATAAAACGGCTGAATGTGCAGTGTACAAGTTTGAATTGTTTGACCCACAAAACTGTCAACTTTTGTTTTTGGTACACCTGTTGTTTTCCTTACCTACATTTTTTTCTCTTTTAAGAATACACAACATGGTGGACAGCAGAAGAGAGGCAAACAGAATAGATGCTGATGAATAGAGCTTTGATTTGTATTCCAAATTCAAGCAACATGTCAAACATGAGGGCTACACTGATAACTAGAATACCATTTAAGAATTAAGATTATTTATTTATTAGGACAATGCACATTAATCAACATTTCTGTAAATGTGCAAATGTTACCCAGCCGGCTAATTTTCAACTGTAGTCCTAGTTACCTAGCATGCATGTCTTTATGGTGGGAGTAGGGCTGTGCCGGTAAAGAAGCAATGTATCACTGCGGTATGGCGGTTAACCGCAACCCCCTTACGAGAGTAGCGTAAGTTAGAGCGAGAATGGCAGGGTTGCCACCAGAAAATCCGGAGCACGTTTTTCTCCCATCCCGGAATGCTGTTTGGACTAGCCAGACCCTCCTCGACAGCGCTGTGGAGGAAGGTCTGTCAAAGCGAGACTAACGTTTATGACATCCCTACCGTGTATTATATTAAATGTTACCTGTAGAAGTAATTCATAATAAATCCCCTATATAGCCTATTAAAATGGACTGTCCATCCGCTTGTGCAAAGCTGAAGTGACAAGCAAAGTTTTTTTCCCCATAATCTCTTGAATATAGGATAGAAGAAAGTCGATGAGGATAACTACACAATGATTATTGCTTTCATTATATTCCATATCACATAACATCTGTTCTACTGTAACTTTTGCCAGCAAAAAGTAAAAAAAAGAAAATCCGGTGGTAGTGTCATGTCACCGCCGGAAGTGCGGTGATGCGATTATCATCACAGCCCTAGATGGGAGGAAACCGAAGAACCCAGGGAAACCCACGCAAACATGGGGAGAACATGCAAACTCCGAGGCACAGATCTGGGGAAGGGTACAGAAAAGTTTCTGCTGCTTTAAAGGTCCAAATGAGCACAGTGGCCTCCATCATCCGTAAATGGAAGAAATTTGGAACCACCAGGACTCTTCCTAGAGCTGGCCGTCCCTCTAAACTGAGTGATCGGGGGAGAAGGGCTTTAGAGTAGGGAGGTGACTAATAACCCGATGGTCACTCTGACAGAGCTCCAGGGTCCCTCTGTGGAGGAGTGGCTTCAGGATAACTCTGTGAATGTCCTAGAGTGGCCCAGCCAGAGCCCAGACTTGAATCCCATCGAACATCTCTGGAGGGATCTGAAAATGGCTGTGCACCGACGCTCCCCATCCAACCTGATGGAGCTTGAGAGGTTCTGTAAAGAGGAATGGGCGAAACTGGCCAAAGATAGGTGTGCCAAGCTTGTGGCTTCATATTCCAAAAGACTTGAGGCTGTAATTGCCACAACAAAGTATTGAGCAAAGGCTGTGAATACTTATGTACATATTATATATTTGTTCTTTATTTCTAATAAATTTGCAAACATTTAAAAAAAACTTTTTTCATGTTGTCATTATGGGGTATTGTGTGTATAATTTTGAATTGAATCCATTTTGGAATAAGGCTGTAACATAACGAAATGTGGAAAAAGTGAAGTGCTGTGAATACTTTTCGTATGCACTGTATATCAGCTTAAGGTTGTTATGGCTAACCCGTGTTCAACCCTTCTTTTGTCAATTCAAAACAAGCCAGTCAACACGGGTTGATCCTTGGTCATGACAATTCAAATACGACCTGAGTCACAACCTGGGAGCAATGTATACCTATTACCTTGCATGCTGGAAATGGGCGGGGCAGTTTACACTCACATTCAATGAACGGCTAGTGTTGTCACATACTACAGTCCAGCTAAACACCAGGGGTCTCATTTATAAAACTGTGTGTAGGATCTTTACTATAAGTGTACGTACGCCCAAAATCCCAAAATGGCGTACATAAAAAAGTCAGATTTATAAAACCGTGTGTAAGCACACCTGTAAGCAATGTTCCCTTTATAAATCAGAGATTACCTACAAGTGTGCGTACGTGGATCAGCCTCTTATCCCGCCCTGTACACGCCCATTTTTAACCATAAATAGTCAATGCAAAGCACCTCGTGAATGCTGATCAGTATATGAATGACACTGGCAGTTGTTACACCGAATCATGACGACTGGCGGAGAAAAAGCAACAAACTCCCCAGATGTTCAGGAATTGTTGCAAATTGAATTATAATTTCGGCCTGTAATTGCACAGTGTAGGGAAACCTGATCTATAACTACGTGCATTAATAATACGTCCAAAACGGCAGGCATTATGGCACTCGGGGACAGCTTCGATATACCAGACGTATATAATAAGATTTAACAGAACTATATATTATATCCAAACAAGCCTTAGTGATAAAAATGAAGATTATATATAATATTTATATTTTAAAAAAAACACTCAGCTGTCTGACATTTCCCTCTGGAAACAGCCGGTTTCCCCCAGAGTGGCGAGTACCTGTATTTGGACCGGGATGGCACGGTTCTGGCGCGTTGCCCTCTCTACTGGACTCAATTCAGTACATAGATCCAAGAGCTCAGCTTTAGGGAATCTAAATCGGCATATTAGCCAGTCATCATCATGGTCCCTGAAGTCTCTTTTTCTCCCGATTCTTCCATTAGCGTAGTCCTCCTGCAGGGCCAGCAGTGCCATCATGCAGCATTACGCATGGGGGTCACCACAGCATTTATATGTTTACAACAATTTGTGATTGTTAACACCTTGCCAACACAGCATCAACTAGTGGTATCCCCCACCCCGAGATACAATTTGAAGACGAAAGAAAGTCTAATAGGCAAACACACTTTTCTTCATACAGGTTTTGTCACAAACAGTTTTAAAGTTCGGACCGCAACAAGGACATTAAGGGTAACGATTGCGCGAGAGCTTAACGGCTGTATTTTCAGACTTTGACATTTGATGATATATGCAGAATATTAAAGACAGATATTTAGTTATTTACACTGTGTTCTGCCATTATCTAATACTAGGGTATTTGATGCTATCCTGTATTCCATATAGTCGGGCCATCCCCTCCTCCTGCGCTCCGTAGCGGACAATGTGACGGTGAGACAGCGCCAGGGTATGAAGTTAACTTTTTTGACCACCAAAAAGTCACTGTGGCAGGTGGATTTAAAAATCCACCTGCCACAGTGACTTTTTACCAGCCAGTGACTTTTTACCAGCCTCATAAAAGGTGAAAAACAGGAATTACTGTGTCTTTATGATACTATGCTGTCCTATTCATGGTAGCCTACTCGTGGACATTGCGGCGTCATCATGTGCTGTAGTAGGGGGGCCCGCCTTGATAATCCTGCATAGGGGCCCGGTGTTGGCTCTTTACGCCACTGCATATAAGAGATGAGATGACTGACAAAATCAGGAGTAGCCTACGCGCACCACAACAACCAAAAAAACACTGGTGAATGCGCACCATAACACGAGTTGTTGCAAAAAAGTTGCAATTTTTTTCGTATAGTTCTTAAAAATAAAAAAATAAATAAAAAAGAAACTTGTTTTGGGTAGAATAATTATTAATATTAACCGATTACTCTGGGCTGAGATTTTCTAGGAACCTTACCAAAAACGCTCAGGATGCTGCAAATGTTGGTATAATATGCTGGTGGATTTAAGACACAAAACAATAATTTATTGAATGAATCAAATATGAACATATCTGTCATTGTCAGTGGCTTGTTGATCTTTACATTGTTAGTTAATTTCCTATCTTGGCCTGGGACACACATTCATACGGTTTAATAAAGTACTTATTGGACTTTAACTTATCATTGCACTTACAATAATGAGCGTAGCTGTCCTCAATTTAGGTCAAACTGTACATCTCATCTGCGTTTTTTCCTGCATCCACCGTGTGTGATTGTGTGTGTGTGTCAATTGTGATTGTGTGTGTGTGTCAATTCTCATTGGCTACCTGCCAATGTGGCAGGTAGATTGACAGTGTTACCCGCCAATTGCACAATTCACCCGCATTTGGCGGGTGGTCAGGTGTTAATTCCATGCCCTGGACAGCGCCGATTAAACATTAAGAACAAATTTGTATTTAAGATTTGAGTTGGAGGTGTTTATGGAACAATTATCACTCAGTACAAGCGCAAATAACATTGCTGGATTTAATCTTCATGGTAAGGTGGATGATATGGAGTGAAAAAATGTGCGTGAGGCATCAGTACTTGAAAATATTACGAGTAATCGTTATTCCCATTTACTTTCTGCAGTCTGACTTCAGTTCACCACCTCGTCATCTGCGTCGCCAATTCCTATTTTGTCTCCAAAATGCGCGTACGCATGGGTCAAAGTTTGCGTGGAGGACAGCACATTCTCCCGTAAAGTTAGTTTTTTATAAATCACAACCTTTGCGTGGGGAGTGACGTACGCACATTTTCAGCCCCGTTTTGTGCGTACGCCACGTTTATAAATGAGACCCCAGAACTAGTGTTTTGAACTTGAATTTGTCATTGTACAGAAGGCTCCTGATTATGTTCTAAAGCACAAATAAATAACAATCAAACACTCAACATATGAATTTGTGGCGACAGATGATCTAGTTTCATTCTCCTCCTCTGCATTTCATTAATTGCAGGTGCAGCAATAAACAAGGAAGTAGGCTACTCTATTGATTTAGGCCCATTTTAGGAAGAGGGGAGAATATATCTCTTTGTTTGATAACAATTACAGTAAAGTTAATGTTTGCTGTAGGCTTCCCGACTCATTTAAAAAAAGACAAAGAGAAATAGAGATTTTCACGAGAGCCAGCAGCCACACTCAACTGTGGCTGTGGATGTTTCTCGGGCAAGCAAGCGAGAGCGAGAGAGAGAGAGAGCACATGGTGGCGCTGTGGATGAGAATTAAACGTATAATATTTTAGATTTTTGATGACATTGGGAAGTTGCGTGGAATTATGGGAGTTGTAGTTTTTATTGTTAAACACCATCCCCGATTAGAATGCATCTGTTCACGGACGAGTTTACCCATTCAAGGTTCTTCATGTTACGTTTAGTAACGTTTATTCATGTCATTCAAATAAAATAGCTGCATTTTCCCCAACATAATTACGTTTTTCTTGATTCGATTTGTATTGGTAGCTGACCAGTTAGCTAGTGAGCCAGCAAGCTAACATTAGCCAGCAGCTAAAACCACACAATATATTTCACATATCAATGTCACCTTTTGGATGTTTTCAACACCGGGGTAGACGGGGTTTGTTATAACGTTACTCAAGGAGGCTGAGAGACGGGTGTTGGTAGGGATTCCCGGGGGGGGAACTCCGTGACGGCAAGGACGCTCAATGGCCGTTGTCGGCAGCAGAAGATCTCCCAGCTACCCAGAATGATCTCCCCCTTCCCTTTGCTGTAATATTAACTAGTCGTGTTGGTGCCTAACCCACCTTTTTTTCGGGTTAATTTAGCTAACTGTAAAGACAGAGAACGCTAAGAGGGAAGAAATTCAGCACGAACACTGGTAGCGCTAACGGAGATGTAGCTAAGGTTATGGATGGCTGCTGGGTTTGATATGGTCTGTTTCCCAACGCTTCATTAAACTGCCGTTAGCATCGTTAGCACCCGGCACTGGAGTCAAGTTCTGGCCGGGTTCGGATTGCTGTAATGATAGTGGCTGGCTGCTAGCTGACTGGGGGCTAATGGTAACTAGCTAGCTATATAGTAAGGTCTCTCTGCGCCAGGGGAGTGAGGCAGACTGACCGGGGTGTGCTAGCTGGCTAAATTAGCATTAGATTAATCGTCTATATATACAGCTAACGTGCTGTTAACCATTGTCAAAACAATCATACTAAAAATAACTTTATGAGCGTGTTGAATGATGTTGTAACCTCATGTTGCCCACCATGCATTAGCAAAAGCTACTTGTCAACCAGCACATTATAGTAACATTAAGCTGGATCGATATTGAAATGTATCAATAAATAAAGTCTCTGTTGTATTACTGTGTTACAAAGTGGCATGTCAATCACAAAATGATGCTGTGTGGCAAAAAAAGCAGTATTACAGTTACAAGTATTTCTTTCTTTGACGTAGGTATAATCTGGGTGCCAGTGTTTTGACGGAAGTTACGAGTAACTACAGGGTGAAAGGTTATATGACACCACTGACAGGCGACTAAAGGAAACGTCCCGTGTCAAAAAATAAAATAACAGATTTCTCTGGGTTTGAAATTTGGTGGAAACATTTGGGATAGTGTAAGAACACAACTTATAAAAATATATAACATAGGTATGGTCGTTTTTAGACATTTTAATGCAGAAATGTTACATATTGTACCTTTCAATAAAACTTATTTTCATACGTTTACAGGCAGCTTTTTTCAAAGGCAACTTCGATACCGTTCTCCAAAGTTAATTTGGGCAGAGCAGTGAACATCCGGACACTTTGGCCACTGTTATCATCATTCCTGTGCTGAAGAAAACAAGATCAGCCCGCCTGAATGACTACCACCCAGTTGCACTCACCTCTGTAGTGATGAAATGCTTTGAACAACTGGTCAAGGATTACATCTGCTCCTCACTACCCAGCACACTGGACCAATTACAGTTTCCCTACCGTCCCAACCAATCAATGGAAGACACCATAGCACACATCCTCCACACCACCCTATCCTACCTGGAAAAGAAAGGAAGCTATGTGAGATTGCTGTTCATTAACTACAGTTCAGCATTTAACACCATAGTTTCCTCCAGGCTCGTCACAAAGCTCAAGGACCTGGGATTAAACATCTCACTGTGTATGTGGATCCTTGATTTCCTGACAGACAGACCCCAGGTGGTAAGGGTGGGTGGACACACCTCTTTCACCCTCATCCTTAACACCGGAGAATCCCAGGGCTGTGTTTTGAGTCCCCTGCCTAAACACATGACTGTGTAGCCACTTTCAACTCCAATACCAGCATTAAGTTTGCTGACAACACAGCTGTTGTGGGTCTGATCACAGACAACAATGAAAAAGCCTACTTAAAAGAAGTAAAGGACCTGCTGGTGTCAGGACAACAACCTACTCATGAATGTCAGCAAGACTATGGCGCTTACCCACTGATAGTACCAGCTCTGCTCGGCCGCAGTGTCACATCCTTCATTTTCCATATTACCGACTCATTCGTGAGGCACACAGAACGTCGAAGGTGTGTTGTTTTTGATTCTCGGCATGTGGCTGTTGCCACAGCCAGAAGACAAATTGTGTTTCAAAAGAAGCTGGAGGCAGCAAAAAAAAAAAAAAAAATTCAAAATGGCAGGTTTGTTCAGGACACCCCGTCTGTTGTTGACGCAGTGATTAGTAACGATTTTCTCTGACCAATCAGTAGTCTGCAGGTTTTCACGTCACCTTTTGGTATCGCCTCAGCTCGCTTGGAACCTCAACGGAGGTGATACTAAAAAAAGTACCCGTTGGCAGGTACCAGGGACACTTTTTTTCATAATGGAAAAACAAAAAAGGTTAGTAGAGTCGAGGCGAGTCGAGCAGGTACGTAATGGAAAAACGGCATAAAGAGATGATAGTAGACAGCTTGAAGTACCTAGACGCTGCATACTGACTCAGTGGTGAGAAAGGCAAGACAGACCGTTTCACCTCTGAGGCCTGAGGAAACATCACACGGCAGAGTCTTTGTGTTGGGTTATAGTTTGTTTTGCAAGTATATTTTGGTTTACTGTGCTTTATTTATTCCTGCTTTGTCATGTGTTTTGCATGCATATTAATTAATCTGCTATGCTTTCTTCCTGATTTGTTGTGTGTTTTGCATGTTAATTTACTTGCTGTGCTTTAATTATTGATTAAATTTCTGTTTGCATGTTTACTAGTTAGGGGCCAAGCAGCTTTAAAACATTTTACTGCATACAGTAGTATAAACAAATCCTGCCATTTCTTCCAAATTAAATGTTTGATGTTCATGGAATAAAAATCACAACATCCGAAGATCACTGTAGATTTGGTGTGCAAAATTTCAGAATTTTATCTCAAAAAATGAATTTAAATTTTTTTTTTGAATTGTGTCCTCATCTACGCATTGCAGTCTACGCTAAATGGAGCATCTTAAACATCAGTTTGACATTTATTGATCTTTTTGAAAATCAATTACAGGCATCTCTATGTTGTCATGTACACGGTTGTGGTTTTGGACATTTCAGTTGCCTGTTATTATTCTGTATGTTTCCTGTTGTGTTTATTGTATTCTGTGGTCTGTGTATATTTCTGTTCCCTGTTGTGTATATTTCTGTTTCCTGTTTTATTTTGATAGTCTGTTTTCTGTCTTGTCTAGTTTTACTTCCTGTGTTTTCCCGCCTTGTCCGATTGTCCTGCCCCGCCCTGATGTGTTTCACCTGTTGTACCACCTGTTCATTGTTTGCTCATCACCTCTTGTCTTTAACCTCTTTGTTCCCCTTGTCTCTTGTCAGATCGTTTTGTGTCTTAGTCCTGTCAGTTTGTGTGTGTTTGTGTGCTTTCCCCGTGTCTTTTCTGGTCAGCTTCTACCCTTCCTGTATTTCCCTGGTTTTTACTCCTCTGGTTTTTTTGGGATTCCTTTTTACTTATTTTTTGGAATTGGTTTTTTGCCTGCTTCCCTCAGGACTCCCTTGGTTCTTTTTGTGTTTCGATTAATAAATCCTCGAGCTCAAACCTTCTCCTGCCTGCCTACCTGTCCCTGAATTTGGGTCCTTTAATCTCTGGAAGCGTGACATACACAAATTCTCCGAATTTTCTAATGAGAATTTTCTTACTTTCAGTAGCTTGAAATTCTGCATTTTCATGCAAGCCTGCTCCTTGTCAACTAGGTGTTGCAATGCCACTTGTGACATCACCCAGATAATAGCGCCATGAGATCAGAACCTGCCTACGGCCTCAATGGTTCTGAGTTCGAGCTGATCATACATGTATCTAATCAGGCATTGTGCTGTGGACAACTGTCCAGCATATTTTAAATGTGTGTCTGCATTAACACAACTGATTCTGATTAACAATCAGCCAAGTTGCAGTTTAGGAAAATCATGTTATTTAGTCAACCCAGGCTGACTCAATAAAATATAGCCCAAATAGCTAGAGGAGTTTATCACCTGGACAATAGCTCACTGAGATCAGTATTTTCCTTTGGACCTAAAGATTGCGAGTTGAAAGCTCAACGGTCACAATGTCACATCTTATAAAAAAATCTGCCATTGTGCTTTGGACACCTTCCCTGCGAGTTTAAAATGCTCTGCCCCGACCATCGCTGCGGAACAGCTATAATTGCTTTTGGAATTGTTTTGGTTTGTATAATCGTTTTTTAGTTTCTGCGGTAGTGCACCTTAATGGAATTACTCTGATTGAGGACATAGACTGACACGTTACGCCACCAATGAACTGGTTGGGGCAGGAGTCTGGGGGACCAATCATGGAAAAGGAAATGGAGTCGTGGGTGGAGCACGGAGACAGAAACAAGGAAATACACGGGAGAAAGACAGGTGAGCAGAGTTGAGCGTGTTGATCAGAAGTGAGCAGACGAGAAACAATGGTGAGAAGGAGAAAGAGAAGGAAAAGGAGATGGCTAGAATGAGGGATACACTGATGGAAAACCGGGACTAGCAAGACAAAGCAAACCCGCTAATCGGATACTGCTGCCATAGCCGGTGTTATGTCTCTGTTTCCAAACCAACTGATGTTTCGTTTACCTAACAGCTGCCGTTGTGGCCTGCCACTAGATTCGTCACACAATCACAAACATCAACAATCAAACGATTTTCAAATCGTTTCCCAGATCTACTGCTGCGAAAATGTTTGTCTAAGTAAGCACCACATCACAGCCACCTACAAGATCTAAAAAGAATATTATCATTCAAGTTTGGGTCGAGCTGGTTTCGATCTTGTGGCAAAAATATAAAAGATAACACACAAATCCGCAGCTCTACACAGTGAGCTATTGAAGCGCTACATTATGTCGCTTCCAGTCACGTATTTATCAACTACGTCAGCAACCAGGTAACATTTTGTTTTGAGCTGATCTAAAACAACTGGTTATCTGGCTTAGTTTAGGAAATACCCGATGATAGTTATCACGTTTCTTTCCTCGCATCTATGGTCATATTGACTACTACTACTTCATCAGATCTTGGAAACAATTTGAAAATCGCCAATATTATGTTTGTGATTGTGTGACGAATCTAGTGACAGAGGCAGGCCACAACGGCAGCTGTTAGGTAAACACAACATACGGAAACCATTTGGGTTTGAAACCAGTAGGGACATAACATCGGCCACTGGGAAGATGGCGATGGCTGGAGAGAGCCGCTGGACCCCAGGTAAGCGTGCCATGACTGGAAGTGTCGGACGCGTGGGGGTTACGTGGCGGAGCAGCTGAAGAGTTACGTGGCGTTTCTGTTGCGTGTCAGCTGCGTGGATTTTGTTTGTTGTCTTTACACACCAGAAACGTGCTAGTTTTGTCTGTACACATGTATGTTTCCCATTGATAAAATTAAATACCATGTTAAACATAAATATATACTGATTTGATTACAGCAAAGACAACGTCGGCAGTATTGACGGCAAAATAGGCTACAGAATATTTTGTACTGTATTGACAGGTGCAATATTAGAAAATCAATTTTCTTTATATCTGCATTTATATCAAAACCTAGAGACTTTCAAACATTTATTAATATGTATTCTTGTCAAAATGACATATAAACATCTTTTCCTATTCTATTTTGCCTGGAAACGCTTCCATGCACGTGTTTTCACGCAGGCAGTGTGTAAGCTCTAACCTGTTAACATGGGAGCCGAAATATAAAGGGACACGCCACGCAGCTGAAGTGTTGCACTGTGGTGACTGTGGCTGAGGGCCGCTGGACACCAGTCAAGCTTGCCATGACGGGAAGTGTCATACGCCTACTTGACTTCCGAAGTCAAGTGTTTCACTGATACAAAGTGTCTATCACATGGTCAGTGGGGTTCTTGTACAGTCTGCCGCCAGTGTCTTTCCTCTCGTGTAGTTGCCGAAGAGGAAGCAGTGGAGACTTTAAAAGAAGACTGGTGGGACTGGTTTTTATCTTTTTTTTTATTTAATTTTTTATACATTGTCCTCTTAAGTTGTGTGTTATTGCCAGACTTTTTAACATTGAAACAGTTTTAAGGGGATTTTATCATTTTTAATAGGTTTGGTTTTTAAATAGTTACTTTTCCTGTGATAAAATAAATTATATTATCATAACCTGTCTCTGTCTTGTTCCCTTGGATTGCCATGCCACTTGTGGCCTGGCACCCTGGCCACAGAAATTCCAGGTATCCCCTCAAATACTGAGCAATTTCTATTTCTACATCATCGAGAGCGTCCTGACAGGGAACATCACTGTCTGGTACGGCAGAGAGTGGTTTGATCGTCTGAAAACACACAATAGGCGTTGCCCTACCCTGCCTAAAGGATATTTACACCATGTGTTAATAGGTAGGAGAATTAGTAAAGATCAAGACCACCCAGGTAACAGCCTTTTCTCCACTAAAACCAAATAGATGGGTTTTGCTGTTGTTTTTGTTTATTACACACTTTCAGTTTAGGACTGCACAATATTGGAAAAAACTGACATTGCGATATTTTTTTTCCTGCGATATATATTGTGATATGAAAAAAAATAAATAAATAAATATATATATATATATATATATATATAAATAAAATACTATCAATCTAGGCTAAAGTCAATGATAATTTGTTGCTTCCTCTAAATTTAACATTTCACAAAACATTTTACAAGACAAAACAAATGTTATTTTCCGTGAAATGTTTTGTTTTGTGAAATATTGTAGTGTTTTCTGAAATGCTTTTGTGTTTTGACCTACAGGGCCACCGTAGTTTCAGTGTTTCTCATACATAGGTTTTATTTGGGCACCCCGCCATGGTAAATAAAATCAGATTAAATTATTTTCTTCCAATCAATGATGTAATTTTTTTTTTTACAGCGCACACAGACCAGTGGCCTCCAGCCCCTCCCCCTCTTGAAGTCTCGTGTCGCGTGCATGACAGCGTCAACACTTCACTTCAGGCTCAGAGGCTATCGTTAGTAGTTTGCTGCTGGTGGTCTTGTCATGGGATTAACTATACTAATAAACCGTATAAACGCTGCGGCCACACAGCTGTATCTGTATCATCTTTAAGTCTGAGTTGTTTAATATGTAAATGGTTATTTCTTTTTAAATTATCTGTTAATGTCATGTAGTCATTGTTTTCAATAAATAGTTTATAAACCTTCATTTGACTAGGTTATTACTGAACCCAGCCATCACGCACATCCTGCGCCACCCACCACCACAAGTAAATTCTCAACCTGTGGGAGTTTTTTCATGTAAATGATTTTTTTGTGAGCGTTGCTCAAAATAATCTCAGAGACTTTGTGTCTACTGAACTGAACGACACACA
This sequence comes from Sander vitreus, assembly GCF_031162955.1. NCBI lineage: Eukaryota > Metazoa > Chordata > Actinopteri > Perciformes > Percidae > Sander > Sander vitreus. The sequence goes on along the minus strand of NC_135878.1, from coordinate 11,325,468 downwards.
AAAGACCAGACTGTTATTGCATTGGGTGGCAGCATTATAATATATTTTCTAAAATACATGGCAAAATAGCACAGTTTACACTGCTAAGAGTACATCAGTTTTGTGTGGGTTCAAGCTGTTAGATAAGCTACCTGGCTATGTATGGTTTGTGGGGGCTGCAAATGTGTGTGTCCTTACTGCTATAGAGATGGAAACTGATCACGCGTTAATGGCCCATCAGCACAAACAAAAGGATACAGACTCTCTAGGACATGGGGTTTGATGGTTATAGTACCCCTAAAGTGTCTTGCTGTGCTAGTGTTGAAAAGTTTCGTTTATACATTATGCACTTTATTTTTTATAACTGTATCAGTACTATAATGTTTTCATCCTCTCTCTCCTTTTACATTAAAGTGTATTTTTTTCTTTTCTTATACTAATGCATATACTGTTTTAAAAAATATGGATATTCAAGGATTCTATGTCTTGCTTTGGTGATTGAAATATTTATACATTGTCTTGTATCCAAAAGAAAAGAGAATTCCAAAAAAGAAGGTATTGATATTTATATACCATTATTAAATAAGAAATGGAGTTGATAGAAAGAAATGCCCACCAAGTCTACCGCTCGGAATAATGTGAGCAAAGGGTTAAGGAAACAAAAAGAAAAATTCACAGGCGCGCTTCCTTCAACAGTGTTAATCACAAATCTGTTAATTTTTATTTTTAGAAAGCCCCCTTAACATAAATAGTGCTTCTGTGCTATGAAGCTGCAGCCAGCTATCCACCCTAAAACATATCACACACATAACAGCTCGTAGGCAGCTCACACTCCACTGGCAAGGGGCGAGAAGGTTGAGTAAACACACATATGGACAACAACACACATACTGTCACAGCAGAGAGGCAACAACGCTAGGAGTAGAGAGAAGAAAAAGAGGGGGAAAAAAGAATACCCAAAGCAGAAAGTGAAGAAGAGACGATGGAGAAGAAGAATGCGGTGGAAAATGAAGTGAACTTTAAAAAAAGTGTTGAAGAGAGAAAAGAAAGAACAAATGAGAAGTGTATTTGTGCAGGAACACAATAAGAAAAACACTCATGAAAGAAGAGTGTACTTGAAGCAAGAGACAAAAACAACCCTATGTGACACACATTCAGGAGAGGTACAGTATATACATGTAAACTATATTTAGAGTACTTACAGCAGAGAGCTTTCTGCAGGCGCCTGAGCTTCATGGCTGTTCGGTAGGCCGAGAATCGTACATTGTTCAGGTCGGCTAAAGAACGAGAAACGAGAACGAAGACGAAACAGATTTATTTATTTCATCTCGTCATTCAACGGTGTAATGGATCATGAAGTGATCCCTCATGTTGTATCACAGCAATTTATGATTTTATGATAACATAAGACAAACCTTTATTGATCCCCAGAGGGGAAATTTGGTTGTTACAGCAGTGTAAAAACAGCAATGAGAAGACATGGGTCGGACACAGAGAATTAGCATCTTACCCAGAGACTGATAGAGCTCGGCCATCTTGGGATGGTCCCAGCATGTTGTCTGGGTTTGGTGGCTGGAAAGGAACAAAAAGAGACAAATGGTCAGATGTCGAGTTGATCAAACAGATCATCAGCCTAAGGCGAAGGCTCCCCTAAATGGTCATGAAAATATTATGCTAAGCTACATGCTAACGCAAGCCTTATGTGCTGATGTTAAGCAGGTATAATGCTTTTCCATGTTAACCCTCTGCGATCTAAGCCATTTTTTTTTTCAATCTTTGTTTCGCCTGGTTTCCTTGTGTAATATTGTTTGTATAACCTCAAACAATCAATCACAAATGCACAATCAAGGTACAGACATTTTTCAGAATCTTTATTTAGAACAAAAATTTAAAATAAAATATAAAAACACGTTTGTTGCAACACACCAAAATGAAAGAAAAAAAACAATATCTATAAAGTGTTACGAACAATATGTTCAATATGTCCGAAACATCAGAATTTGTCAAGATATATATGCTGCAGGGATGTCACATGAATGTATAAATTGTTATATAACTATAAAGACAAAAAAAGAACTTGAAATTGAATCTCAAAAATGTATTGAAATGACACGGAGAACAATAATAAACAAGACTTTAGGCTTTTGCAATCAGGGGAAACAAAAATAAACACTGCAACTAAGACAAATAAAAAAACAGATTTTTTTCCCCAGAAAAGTCCATTAGCTTTTATCCAAAAAGTTAGTTGTGCCATCGCCAAATGACACTCATTTACACATCCAGGGCTGCCTGAATAACCGGCTACTCTGCCTGCAATACACACACACTACATACAAGGCCCTCCTGCTAGTATCAGGTTAGGGAATGAGAATGTTATCTCAATGGCTGAACAAGCTGCCTTTCTCCTGACATCACTTCCTGTCCATTTCCCTGTCAATAAGTAGGGTTGGGTATCGCATGGATTTTAACGTCATAAAGCTAACGTTACATGGTAAATTTATTTGTGGGTTAGCCTAGCACTGCTAACTGTGGTCATCAATTATAGTAAAAATAACTTTGAGCGTGTTGAACTTTGTATTCTTAACGTTATAGTACTATTTAGCAATGGTTTAATAGCCACCAAGCATTAGCCACGTCAATTTTATACAGTCTATGGTCAACATAGCCCATTGAAATAAGCTGGATTGATGTTGAATTATCATATTAATAATGTTTAATTAATTAATTTAATTACAGTTATTACTGTGTTGCAAAGTGGGATGTAATTAATGACAAATTGATGGTGTGTGGCAAAAAAAATGCTGTAAAGACGCTAAATCTCATGAGAAAGTCACTAAGTTGGCAACGCTGCTCTTAGGCCAAAAAAACACTTTCATTTCGGCGCCCATGTTATCCAATTAGTCAGTTCACACCTGCGATCAGGAGCATAACTACTCTCCCCCAAAATCTTTTTTTCCCGTTTGCATTCCCACTGGCCAAGTGGCCATAGGGACTGGTAGGAGGGGTAAGGGAGTGACGCAAGCACGGCAACGGTCTTTATAGCATCGTCACTCGACTTTAGTGCCACATACAACAACAACAAAGCAGCATTCCATCCATTCTCGTAGTAATTCACGTAATGTTTTGCTCAACACAGACGGGGCTTTATTATACTCGGAAAAGACCCCGCCTCTGCCTGCTGCGCTGTGGACGTGTGTGTGTGTGTGTGTGTGTGTGACGGCCGGCGAGCCGCAGGACACGCTTGTGGAGTTTAACTCCGAAAAGACAGTTAACCACAGGTTCCCGTTAATCTTATGATGGACAGGTGTTGTGATATTTAAACAAATGAACCGTCAACGGTGAAATAAAGCCTCTTATTTACGAGAGCGGTCTGCGAGACCTCCAGCTTACAGCGAGGTGTCTGAGCAAGACTGGCCGAGCGACGAGCAAATTGTCAATTTGGCATCAATTTTCGCAAGACTGCCTATATTCGAAATCTAAACAGTTAATTTCTCGCCTAAAACGTTGTCAGAAGTGAATTTAATGATGAATAAGATGGTGAAAATTGTTAAAAATGTCCCGTTGTTGGTTGTTGCTCTGTCTGCAAGTTCCGAGTTGGCAGTGGGCGTGACTTATAAGTTCGACCAATCAAGTACACCTAGGAAAAGGGAAAAGGGAAAAGACCCTGCTCTGAAGTAGGAGCTAAAAAAGTACGCTACTGCGGCCAGAGGAATTTAAAAATCCCGAAATTTCGGAACACGACGAAAAAAGTGTTCTAGGAACGTTTAGTTCTAAGAACTGCAAAAATCCCTCCGGTTGGAAAGCCCCTAATGTTATTTCTCCCCAATTTCTGGTCACATTACTGCTGAAACATATCCAGGGACAAATGCATATTGTCCCAGCCCTACTAGATAGTAAGTTTAATGTAAAACAGGAAGGTAAATATTTAGACGTGCCTTTCAAAACCAGCATAAGAACAGTTTACTAATGCCAAACGATTGTGGCTTCGTAAAAAACCAAAAGAATTTGGAAAATCATTTTTGGTAACTGAAATGAATTTCATTCGCTGATGAATTACAGCTACTTCCCCAAAATGCCACACTATGACATTAATCCTGTCATGTGTGTTTCTTCCCTCCATCTTCTAATTGTAGACAATAACCTGCTGTGGCACAAAATCACAGAGACTCCATTCTCCCTGCATCACAGAAGTGCATTTGAGGATAAAAAGAAGATGGAAAAGAGGCAGAGGGAGAAAAAGAGATGGCTGCTGCGTCATTCTCAAATCACACATATCTCCTCATGACTTCTGCTCGCCACTCACAGCCTCTACCAACCCCCAACTCTTCTCAAATGTTCTATACATTGTGTAGCCTACAGTTTTCTTTGCCGGAAATTTACCTAGACCCAGATGTGTAAACATCACAATATGTAATTTTCTGCCGCTAGGGGTCTCTCAATCGAAACCATGGATGTAAACACAGAATTTGTGATGACGCTGTCGAAGTTGCATGGGATGTGGGATTTGTAGTTTTCAATGTTAACCACATATGTGCAGGCCAATGTTTTTTTGCGGTGATGGCGGTGACAAGCTCAGACCCGCGGTAGGCGTCATGTGACGCGGTATTGCGGTAATGCGGTAACCGTCCCAGCCCTACACTCAAGTTCCCCAAATTCGATTAGTCATTTTTCGGATATAAAAACTGAACATCCAACCAAAGATTAGCAGTTGAGTCAGGTTACGTTCTGTCAGTCAGACAGATAAGTGTCCAATAAGTGCTAATAATGACTGGAAACCCAGCACTTTGAATCCAAATGTGTGAACCAGAAGTTTATGAATTTTAAAGAGGTAACCATATAAACATAGATATGGTTTTCAATGTAAATGGTATATTTTTTAGTGGTATTTAGATTTGAACTTATTTAGTACTAGTAGTAAGAAGTGATTAAAATTCACAATTATGCATTAAAAGTTGTTAAAGATTCTTGCCCTACCTTTGCTTCCATACTTTGCTAGCACAGCAGCATTTCACACTTATTGCGTCGTCATCATGAATTGTATAAGTATACTTATAGAAGTTCTCCAATTTGCATTTCATGGCATCTTTAAACACCCACTTTAAATTGAAATGCCATCTAAAAAAGATTAAAACCGTACTAACATGAAATGGTAGCAAAAAACATGTTACTGTAAAGCATAGAGCTGATTTCCCTGGTCATTAGTTATTAGCTAATAATAATAATAACATGCTAAGAAAATCAATTCTAACTACGTTAATAGCTGCATCCATTTTAGCAAAAAATGTTCTGTGCCACAATAAATATGAATGTGAAGTGGTGTCAGATAGGCGCTATTGTAAATGTGATGGTAATGTGCCAGCTGCCCGTTTACATAAAGCTAACTGAAGCAACATGACTTACCAGCAAGGCAATTATGTTTTTTTGTCCTTCAAGGGAGATGGAGAACAGTGGAATCTCAGGAATTAGTTTCTAGTGCCTTACACTTTATATGTCATTTTAACATTTCACAAAACATTTTACATTTTAGACAAAACAAATGTTATTTTCCGTGAAATGTTTTGTTTTGTGAAATGTTTTGTTTTCTGAAATATTGTAGTGTTTTGTGAAATGTTAAAGTGTTTTCTGAAATGCTTTTGTGTTTTGACCTACAGGGCCACCGTAGTTTCAGTGTTTCTCATACATAGGTTTTATTTGGGCACCCCGCCATGGTAAATAAAATCAGATTAAATTATTTTCTTCCAATCAATGATGTAATTTTTTTTTTTACAGCGCACACAGACCAGTGGCCTCCAGCCCCTCCCCCTCTTGAAGTCTCGTGTCGCGTGCATGACAGCGTCAACACTTCACTTCAGGCTCAGAGGCTATCGTTAGTAGTTTGCTGCTGGTGGTCTTGTCATGGGATTAACTATACTAATAAACCGTATAAACGCTGCGGCCACACAGCTGTATCTGTATCATCTTTAAGTCTGAGTTATTTAATATGTAAATGGTTATTTCTTTTTAAATTATCTGTTAATGTCATGTAGTCATTGTTTTCAATAAATAGTTTATAAACCTTCATTTGACTAGGTTATTACTGAACCCAGCCATCACGCACATCCTGCGCCACCCACCACCACAAGTAAATTCTCAACCTGTGGGAGTTTTTTCATGTAAATGATTTTTTTGTGAGCGTTGCTCAAAATAATCTCAGAGACTTTGTGTCTACTGAACTGAACGACACACAAAAGACCAGACTGTTATTGCATTGGGTGGCAGCATTATAATATATTTTCTAAAATACATGGCAAAATAGCACAGTTTACACTGCTAAGAGTACATCAGTTTTGTGTGGGTTCAAGCTGTTAGATAAGCTACCTGGCTATGTATGGTTTGTGGGGGCTGCAAATGTGTGTGTCCTTACTGCTATAGAGATGGAAACTGATCACGCGTTAATGGCCCATCAGCACAAACAAAAGGATACAGACTCTCTAGGACATGGGGTTTGATGGTAATAGTACCCCTAAAGTGTCTTGCTGTGCTAGTGTTGAAAAGTTTCGTTTATACATTATGCACTTTATTTTTTATAACTGTATCAGTACTACTAAGCTAACTGAAGCAACATGACTTACCAGCAAGGCAATTATGTTTTTTTGTCCTTCAAGGGAGATGAAGAACAGTGGAATCTCAGGAATTAGTTTCTAGTGCCTTACACTTTATATGTCAGATGGTTAATGTCAAGTTATCTGGGTGTTTTTTTATCAGTGACTGCCTCAAACTTGAAAAAACACTTAGGATGACGACAGAGGACACGGTGACAACTCAATCCTCCAGGTTTAATTTTCACAGATATATACGAGGAGTTTGTAGGTAGGTAAGTAGGTAACCAATAGCCTAGCTCCCTGCAATCCTGGAAATAAATGTGGCTTCTTATTTAGTATGTGTCAATCAATGTGTCTGTGACACTTTTGTCATCAATTTAAATATAATTAAATGCCTATTCAGTGCCAGCTAAAATAAAATATTAGAGCCAATTTGTTGCTGATATGAAGGTGGAAATAAGACAAGAGCTGGAGGTGGAGAAAAGACTTAAAAATTAATATCTTGTTAGATATGTAAGACCAGTCAGAGACTGCCATTTCTTCAGTACAGGTGTGTGTGATCAGGCTTACCTACAGGTGAATAGTAGGTGTGCAAAGTGGGCGACCACTGAATACAGTGGCTGTTGAGGGTCAGTGGAAAAAAAACGTCATTCCTTTACAGACGCTGAGCTTTCTGCTTTATGTTTTCTGCTTTATAATTCTAGCCTTAGGCGTGTTGGTACACAACAGCAACCCTCCAAGCTTGTTAAAGAAACACATGTTGAGTTGGTCAAACACAAGCACACCTGCAGTTAACCTTTGTCTAAAAAGCAGCCAAACAATAATCCATATGCTGTGTTTTTTCCCACATTGGCCTTGGTTTTCTCCCTCCTGTCTCTCTACCACACTCACACTCTAGATAATGATGAGAGGGGTCCCATGGTGAAGAGCTACTTAAACCTCCTCTAAGCTCAGAGTCTGTGCAAACAGTAGCTCAGTCACTCAGCTCATCATAGGTGTGTTGCTACGAACCACTCGGACAAATGCTTCTAATAACTATGCAGAATCAAATACGCACTGCACCAGGCGAGAGGGCATGAGACGGGAGGCTCGTACCGTCCCTGAGCTTTCTATGGAAATAGCCTAATAGCTGCTACATGTGAATTTTGCAAACTTACAGGAGCTAAATCGGTCGATAGAAAAATAATGTTTTTCAGCAGATGTGTTAGTTACAACACGATAGAGCTAGCAAAGCAGTTTTGTGTTTATATGTGCAGTAAATATTCAGTTTGGTAAATCCCACGATCCCTACAAAGCTAACATTAGCTCAAGTTGGCTGGCTGACTAATAAACCGGGAGGGACTAGAAATCCTATTTGTTGCTTTTTTATTTTGAGAGCAAATTGCTCCACAAAATTTCATATTGTAAGGCACGTTCTCAATGTACTGTACTGCTAATAAGAAGAAAAAGACATGGCTCTACTCTTACTTGATGCCGAGAAGGCCTTCGATAGGGTTGAGATGACTTCTATCTTTGATGTTATAGCTCAATTTGGTATTGGAAATACTTTCCTTAACTGGATAAAACTATTACATCTCAACCCTATAGTTGAGGGACTGACAAATAAAGTGGTGTCTGAGCCCTCAATATTATCCATACCAGCAGCAGTTAGATCTAATCGGCCTGTTTGGTAGTATCTCCGGCTATAAAGTAAATGCTTTGAAGTCATCAGTAATGCTGCTTAACGGAAATGAAAGACAATATATAAACCAATACATTTACTTTTAGGCTCTCATCTAATTATACATATTTGGGCATATATTTATGGATATTTAAAAGGATATTTTACAATAATTTTGAAAGCATCACAAGGTTTACCAGTTTCGAGTAAACGCACCATTTAGTCCCGTCTAACAGCAGTGACTAAGTGCTAGTTTGTGTTTTTAGCGGCAGACTGTTGTATGTCCCGGTGTTGGAATCCTCTACAGTGAAATACAGTCAGCATTTTAACCATGTTTAATCCAGTTACTAGCTAATGGTAGGCTAACGTTACCTGCTGGCAAGTGTAACGTTAGTGTTAACTAGCGTGACATACAGCGATGATTCTGTTGCCTCTAACTTCTGTTTCAGAGCATCAGAGAGCAGTGAAGGCATTTATGAGGAACCAAAATGAGGCACCGAAATCTACGTTGCTATTCCGTCTTTTAGGCACCGGAGCCATATTAGCACCGGGCTTGGTACCCAAGACCGGCTTTAAGCCTCCTATTCTTGGGTACCTCAACTACCAACTGCCACTGAAATTGTGTGTGTTGATCCATGCTGACCACGGATCAACTATGGTCCGTTACACCACTAATAGGGAGAGGGAAAGAATGGTACCTGCATGTACAAAACTAAGCAGCAAGCGCACAGAGCGGCCACAACGCACCCACAATCGTTTGCTTTGCGATCGCTGGAGAGCATACACACTCTCGCAGGTAAAATCTGCTCTCGAAGTTGATTTCTGCTCGCCTTATATACTGTCCTCATCTCAAAATTTAAAAAAAGTGGAGCATGTTTGGGAGGGAAATCGTGCTTCCCCTCTGTTTTAAATTGGAATAAACTTCAGTTATTTTTAGACAACTACAAACACATGCCATCAAACAATAACATCCACCCACACATGCAAACACACAATGCTACATATTGCAGTAAACAGGCATAACTAATAAATAATGGATCCACACAGAGACACGAGTGTCACTTCTAACTGCAGTCAATTATTGCTCTTGGATGAATGATTAAAGGTATTTTATGGGCTATGGTGATGTCTTCCATTGACTATCGCCGAACATTAGCCCCAACAGAATGTTTACTGCACACCAGGCATTTAAATGAGCTTAAAATGGCCTTCAGATGTATGAACAAGAGCTAAAAAATAGGTGATGTTATTTTCCTTGTGGTAATGCATCATAATATTACTTATTGAAGATGTACATCTTTAAAAAACAGGGAGGGGACACATGTATGGGACACATGCCACTATCTTGATGATGACTGGTGGATTAAATTGGCCGTCCTACACACAGACTATGCCAGGGAGACACACAGCTGACAACCTTGCAGGTGGATGCGGTGGAAACGAGCTTGGACATATGCTCTGCAGACATGCTGTGGACTTCTGTCGGTCACGCAAGGGCTTCTAGTAAAGTGGCTTCATGGGGTCGGCTATTGATCAGAAGTAAAAAACTAAATTAAAGCTGCAAGCTGCGATGAACGGGCACTCGCCCCTCTCAGCACGTCGGGGGTATTTCCGGGATGCCAGTTGCCTGTAACACTTCCTCTGTCCACTATGTGGCGCTAGATAACACACACTATATGTCATGTTGCTGTATATCATGTGTAGACCTCACTATAAAAATGTCATGTAAATTGGATGATGTTTGTCACATAAGGTGTTGCCAGCGAGTGGCACTAAGAACCTGACTCAATATGGGCATGTAGATGTCTCCAGGTCTGGACTCTTATCCAGCATGTGAAGTTTCAGGTAGTTGTTTGAAACTCAAGTGTACATTGTCCAATCAGCCCCAAATAGTTTTGCTTAATTAGAGAACAGGCCTGAGAGCATGTACAAGTTAATGAGTTATAGTCAGTGTCACCTACTGACAACAGGAAGTAAGCCCTTACGAAAATCATTCATTTTACCTGAAATTTACATGATGTGGTTTAAACATGATATACAGCAACATGACGTATAAAAAGTGTGTGTTCTCTAGCACCACATAGTGGACAGAGAAAGTGCTGCACAATTTGAAATGTAATTTCCAACGCTATGCACTATAAAGTGAAGTTACAACTGTGTTATTGCTAAACACAGAAAATGGCCACCATGCCACACCTACGCTGTTCTACGAAAACAGAAAAGCCTAGTATCCGGCGGCTCCCAGTTGCCATATATTTCGGTGACTGTCGGATACTGCACGCAAGATTTAAAATTCTGTCCACTATGTGGTGCTAGAGAACACACACTATTTATACGTCATGTTGCTGTATATCATGTTTAAACCACATCATGTAAATTTCAGGTAAAATGAATGATTTTCGTAAGGGCTTACTTCCTGTTGTAAGTGGGTGACACTATGACTATAACTCATTAACTTGTACATGCTCTCAGGCCTGTTCTCTAATTAAGCAAAACTATTTGGGCTGATTGGACAATGTACACTCGAGTTTCAAACAACTACCTGTTTTGCTACGTTACATGGTAATTTGACACCTAGCCACGCCCACACTGTTGGACGCAAGTGCAAAAGTCACAAGTATGTAAAAGTAGCCTGCAAATGGTCAAAATCATCCATAATTTGCACATTAATATTAAAGTGCTCATATTATGCTTTTTGGCTTTTTCCCTTTCCTTTATTGTTTTACATATCTTTTTTGTAAATGTTATAGTTTTACAAAGTGAAAAAGCCTGAAGTGCACCCCAAAGGTACGAATGTAACTACGGTTCTATGAATCCTGGATGACCACCAGAGGCAGTGTTTCACACTGAATATATTCCGTATCGCGCTTGCGCAGGTCGAGTATTTATATCAACAAAGTCACCTGTGACCCCGGGGTGACTCTAGCCAAGGTATTAAGTTCCGGTGTCATCCCCAAACTCATTCCTTCAGAATCTTCTCGCAGGTTCGCAATATTCTGAGTGACGAAGAACTCTGGTGGTCATCCAGGATTCATAGAACCGTAGTTACATTCGTAACTTTCGTTCTATTTCATCCTTACTGACCGCCAGAGGCAGTGTTTCACACTGGATAACTCATATCAACAGAGTCACGAGGAAGCCTGAGTACCCACATCAAAAGGACGCAGCAGAGGACCTCTGCAGGAGAACCACGCCCAATGGATGGGTGGTAGCATCATTCACCCTGCAATAATGTGAGAACGTGCTCGGCGACGCCATGAGGCCGCGGCACATATTGTCCCCAAGGGCACACCTCTCCAATCGACCACGACGTGGAGACACTCCTGCTAGAGTGGCATTATACTCCTGATGGTAGGGATTGACCATTCGCTCTGTATGCAGAGGCAATGGCCTCCACAATCCAGTGGGACAGGCGCTGCTTCGGGAGAGAACAGCCTGTCATACGACCACCATAACAGACAAAAAGTTGCTCAGACTGACAGATTCAGGCGGTAGTGTCCACACAAACCTTAAGGGCCTGCACTGGGCACAACAGACTTGACTCGTCCCCACCATCTCCGGAAGCGGGGTCAAAGCATGCCAGGTAGATAGGCTGATTGAGGCATGAGCACGCTAGCACATTAGGGAGGAACGCCATATTAAGCCACTGGTGTCACTCTCTGAGTGACACCAGTGCCATCCAAGTACCACCTCAAACAGGAATCACTCACGAACAAGTTCCACGGAAGTGATGGCAAGGAGAAACGCTGCCTAGGCTGACAACTACCCCAGCTCTGCCTGTGCCAAGGTTCAAAGGGAGGCGAGCATAGGGCGTCCAGCACCAGGGGCAGGACCCCTGCAGGAGCCCTTGGGGCGCTAGAGGGACGCAACCACAGAGACCCATTTAAGAAGCGGGATACAGCCTGTGGCTCCCCACAGTGTTATTGTCAACTGCAACATGCTGCGACAAAATGGCAGCTCCATAGACTCAAGGATGGCAGGCACAGAACAATGTACTGTGTATAAGTACGAGCCATACACCACCCAGAAAAAAGTTACCACCTGTTCCCGTACAGCAGACGGGTAGACAGTGCTCTGGCAGTCAGGACAGTGTCTCTGACAGGCTCTACGCAATCTGTCAACAGCGGGTCGGGCCCCTCAGCGGCCAAACCCACGGCTGAAGCCGCCACTCCTCCGGTGGGGCTCTTGACGAGAGAGGAAGACTGCGACCAGGTTCCACTCTCCAGGTAGAAAACATTGCCCGTAGGCAGGTCAGGCGGGGGGCAGCCCATGTCAGAAGAGCCTGGGACATCCGCAGTAACTGTGGGGATCCAGTGCCCCCCTGATGGTTTATGTGAAAGACTGTCGAGGTGTAGTCCGACAAGCATGTGCCTTCCCCTCAGGTATGGCAGGAAATGTCGCAGAGCCAGGTGCACAGCCCGTAGCTCTAGCACGTTGACGGACTCAAGGGTCTTGTGAGCAGACCACAGGCCCTAAGCCGTCCTGTGTAGCCACACTACGTCCCACCCTGAAAGGCAGGCGTCTGGCATGACAATCACTCGTCAAAAGGGAACAGAGCCCATGGGTACCCCTTCTGACAGATACAAACACTCCCCATTGGGACAGAGCCATCAGGCACTGCATCGACACCTTGATCGTCCTGTGCCTGTACCACTTGGTAACCAAGTGGAAGCCATACAGCCATCTCTGCAGGGGGCGCAGAGACAGCAAGCCCAAGGGAACGACAGCCGAGGCAGCTGTCAACTTGTCCACAAGGCGAAGAAACCGGCCGTAGGGTACATCCCGCCCCCTTGGAAAAAGGGAAGGAGGATGAGGATGTCGTACATGCGCTAAAGCAATGGAAAGGCCTTCATTGTGACACTGTTGACACCGATGAAGGTTATGCGCTGAAAAGGATTCAGAGAACTCTTTTGAGGTTCACCGTGAGACCCAGTGTGCAAAAGAAGGCGAGACGAGTCCTGGGCCGCCCAAAGCTGGGACGGCGCACAAATCAACCAGTCGTCTAGATACAGCAGGACCTTCACGCCCTGCGACTGCAGGGGTGAGAGGGCTGCCGCAACACACCTGGTGAATACCCGTAGAGAGAGGGAGAGTCCAAACGGGAGGACCCTGAGCTTACAATGACTGCCCAGGAAGGCAGAACGAAGACACTCCTGTGGTGAGGCACAATAGGAACACGAAAATAAGCATCCATCAAATGAATGGACGTGAACCAGTCCTCCTTGGCAATAGCACGAAGAACATCTGCTGTGCTCAATATGTGGAACGGCAACACTTTCAGAAGGTTGTTGAGTCCCCTGAGATCCAGAACAGGGCGAAGCACACCACATTTCCACTGAACCAGAAAATAAATTAAGTAGATTTACCGGTTCAATCGCGCCCTTGGACAGGAGGGAGGACAACTCACTTTCCAGGGCTAGAGTTCTTGCCGGGTCGCCGACGATGGTCATCTAGACCCGGCTGAAGGTTGGGGGCCGGCTTGTACCCTTAGGCTAAGGTGGAAACCACCCAAGGATCCAAAGCACAGGCTGCCCAGCAGGAGAGCCGCTGCTGGGAGAAACATCCGACAGCCGGCCCCAAGGCTACAATTCCTGGCCCTCCGCCCTCTGAAGGCCTTAGGGGGGCACGAGTAGGCTCCACGGCCCGAGGTTGCGGAGAGGGCAAGCGAGCAGGTACGCGACTGTAGTGAACAGGCCTCTCATTGAGGTGCTGAGGCCCATGGTGGCCCCCAGGGTAAGCCGGTGATTGGACGCGGCTCCGGGGAACAGATTCAGATCCCCTTGGCCGGCCAGTAGGGGGCACGTACCCGCAAAGACCAGTGAACTGCCGCCTGGTCTGACCAGCCTGGACAGTCCACTCAAGCACCTGTAAAGCAGCCGAGAGGGCAAGCATGAGTTGAGAAAGGGAGTTACCAAAGCGGTCCATACATGCCATACATTAGTATCCCTCCAACACGCATATAGCTCCCTGCGATATTCGACATAGGGAGGATCAGGAAAGGCGGAAGGGGCCGAAGTGCGCTAAAGAAAGCACTAGCCTGCACTGGTTCGGGGTGCCTCCCATCCAGCTGCAAGCAACCAGCACTGCGCAAATGATGGACCCCATGGAGCAGGCATCGGCCCCATCTAATGAGCCATGAGCCGAGGAATGACAGCCAGGCCCTGAAGCAATGGAGGGCCCCTCTACCGCATACACATTAAAGAGAGTGGCTGAAGCCGCCAAGGAAACATGTCCTCCTCAGCCATAAGCTCAGCAGCGGGTGGATAGGGTGGAGCAGCGTCCAAGTACCAGCACCGAAATGGAGGGCCAGAAGGAGAGTCTTAATCTGCTCCAGCTCAGCGGTCAGCAAATCTACCTTAGCAGACCGCCCGCTAGACTTAGCCTTCTTCCTGTAAGGAGCACCGCAGCCTCTGCGGTCAAATGCTTGGACAGGGCAGGTTGGGCTGGGGCCAACTGCTTCGAAAAAGACAAGTCAGAATGACCCTTAGATGTGCGACCCCAAGAGGGGGCAGAGGTCATGGCTGTCCTCGGGTTGAAGAGGAGCCATAGAAACACTACGACTATGAGAGTAATTATGGTGAAGAAACTCCGCCACCGAATGATGGTCAAAGGCAGTCAGAGTGCGAGCACTGCGATGACAAAACCAAAAACACGTATAGTGCTATACATAACCTGTAGCTTTAATAGCAGAGTAAAACCATAAACAGTACAGGGACCCACCAAGGTAGCCTGAGCGAGAATACTCCGCTACCTGTGGGCTGACGAACGACGGTACAGCGAGAGGGGAGCGAGGACACTCCCTTCACCGACACAATACGTTAAACTGGAGAAGTACAGTTACAGTAATTAGTAACACTGAGCGAACACGCTCACGTTAGTAATTGATATTACACGTTCATCCTAAAAAGACATCAACGTCACTCAGCACCGCGAAAGCCCAGCCGTAGCGAAACAAAACAATCGTATACAGGAGAGGGAAGCGAGGACACTCCCTTCACCGACACAATGTATTAAACTGGTGATTACAGTTACAGAAATAAGTAACACTGAGCGAACACGCTCACGTTAGTAATTGATGTTACACTGTAATCAGATAAGGCCATTAATGTCACACAGCACATGCAGCAAAAGCACTCAGCCACAGTGAAACAAGCAATTGTATACAGGAGAGGGCAGCGAGCACACTGCCGTCACTGACACAATACGACGCGTAGGTGAATATGTTACACTGGTAATTTAAGACAGCTACCGTAAACATCAAAACAGAGCGAACACGCCTATGTTAGCAATGGAGTTACACATTATCATTTAAAGCGCCCATATTATGCTCATTTTCAGGTTCATCATTGTATTTTAAGGTTGTACCAGAATAGGTTTACATGGTTTAATTTTCAAAAAACACCATATTTTTGTTGTACTGCACCGCTCTCTATCACTGCTGCAGATCCTCTTTTCAGCTGGTCTCTGTTTTAGCTATTGAGTGAGACCTCTTTTGTTCTTCTTCTGTACTATCTTTGATTGCACTCGCACATGCACAGTAGCTCAGATGTAGATCATGTCAGCTAGCTAGCTCCATAGACAGTAAAAGAAAGGCTGTTTCTACAACTTCTGTTGTAGAAAGGCAGGATTAGCTGGGAGACTTCTAAATGAGGGCGCACATGTAAGTAGTTCTTTTGTAGATTATGGTGAACTTGTGTGTGTTGTAGCAGTGCTTTTCTATTGAGAACGAGGTAGCATGCTAGCGTTAGCGTTAGCATGCTAACGCTACGAGCTAACGGTTGCGGTTAGCCAGCTCATTTCGGCTTGTGGCGTCACAAGCCGTGCCGATTTTGAACAGCTCACCCGGAGACTGAAGGCAGGACACATTCAGAAACCGTATCTCACTCAAAACAGCATGGATGGATTTTTTACAAAGCTTGTATGCGTGTGGAAGCACCAGAGACACAAACGAACACCCCAAATCCCAGAACAAGTGTTTTTTTCATAATATGGGCACTTTAAGGTATAAACGTCACACAGCACAGGGCTGTCAATAAGCGAAAGCACCCAGCCAAGGTGAAATAAACAATTGTATAAAAGAGAGGGAAGTGAGGACACTCCCTTCACCGACACAATATGATAAACTGGTGGTTGTAATGTATTGGTGAGGCTCTAGGAGCGCTATCCAGAAATGTGGCATACACGTAATGTCTATACTCAGCCACCGTACCCTTCTAGGTTTTGTTGTTAACGGTTTGAGTGGTAAAACGCACCACGTCTCAGTTACCGAGGCACGGTACATGACAGCGGTTATGGCGACAGTAATTAAAAACACAGAGTGAACACACGGTAGTAACTGAGGTTACACGACTATCAGATAAGGTATCAACGTCACACAGCACAGCGAAAGCGCCGAGCCACAGTGAAACAAACAATTGTACACAGGAGAGGGCAGCGAACACACAACCGTCACTGACACAATGTTAACTTGGGGTGTCACAATTCTCCAAATCCTCGATTCGATTACATTTTCGATTCTAATGTCACGATTCAATTCTCAATTTTTACTTCTTTTTTGTTTTTAAAGCACAGGTTGCTATGCCATTTTTAGACTAGACTTGTATGTAATATAATATCTGACCTTTGTTCGCAATGTACCAAATTACATTGTCAAATTTAAAACATTTATTAACAACATAATGCAACAATAACATATCTTCAGTCAATTGGAAACTTAAAGTAAGTTAAAAGAAAAAAAAAAGTTTACCTACAATCCTGAGGGCAGACGCTTCGCACCACACAGAGTTTGGTGTTAGAGCCCCCAACATTGTCTTCCAACACTAATATAACCAATATACGCTGCGGCTGCGCCGTTTAGGCTACAAAACGTGCATACAGGCTGAAATTCAACGTGCGGTTTTGTTGGGATAAAGACATAGACAGTATATGGATAAAGCTATAAGCAGAAGTAATATCCGCTAGCTGCTAGGCTAATGTGCAATGGTAAACACACAGAATATGGTAGACGCACATAGCAGAGCTTGCAAACTGTGGCTTTTTTGTCAACAACGCAAATGTTGTCAACATAACTCACTGGAAATCCAAAATACTTTTACACACAAAATACACTTTAACACACTTCAGTGAAAGAGGAGGGGGCTCAAGTTCTGTCGATGGGTCTCCAGCATCTGCAGTTGCCGTGCTATCTTTTGACTAGTTCTAGCTAAGTTACAGGAGGTTGACTCGCAGCACTTCACCACGTGTTTTTTTCTGCTCGACAAGCCGACCGGACGTGACATGGGGGCATGGCAATATCGACGATTCCATTTTTTATTCGATATTCAAGCTTGTGACTTAATTTCACAAGGGTGACACCCTTGACACCCTTAATGTTAACACCACGAAACAAATCCTACCGAGTGTAGAAGCTATAAGTGGGTCCGGAGCGTCCGCCAGTCCGGGGCTTCTCCGAAGCCGAACAGCAAACACACCGTCCCCTTCCCTGAAGAGGGACAGCCTTTGGAGGGCGAAAAAATCTGCAACTCCGACCGTAATCGCAAGGCTACAAGCAGCGAGCATTGTAACAATTTCAACTAAAGCTAATGCTACCACAGATGGTAGACGACCTGCTTAGCGAGAAGATGAAAAAGGAATGAGCTTGGGGATGACACTGGAACTTAATACCTTGGCTAGGGTCACCCCGAGGTCACAGGTGACTTTGTTGATATAAATACTCGACCTGTGCAAGCGCAATACGGAATATATTCAGTGTGAAACCGTCTTACTAGCGGTCAGTAAGGATGAAATAGAACACTGTTCACAAACTGCTCGAAACAGCTCTATTGTCGTCCAGCCTCTACTTCCGTGACCAATGTGCGTCACTTTGTAACACACGTTATAATGCTCGCCTAGCTGCTAGCGTGGCATGCCCTCATACTCTGCTTCTGATTGGCTGGTAGTCCTTCCCTAGGCACTGCGCATGTGCGACTCCCACCAAAGATGGAACAGAAGTAAGATGCCTCATTCGGTAGCTAAAACAGAGAGCTCAATACACAGGGTGAAAAGAGGAGCTGCAGCAATGTCCAGTACAAGAAAAATATGGTGTTTTTTGAAAATGTAAAACCTATTCAGGTACACCGTCTAAATACAATTATGAACCTGAAAATGACCATTATATGAGCACTTTAATATAGCTGACGTCCAGTTGGGTTAAGGATATGGCTCCAAGAGGCTTTTTTTGTAAGTTTGGACATGACTTATACACCAAATCTCACACGTCTAGGTGAAACACACTGCAGGGGCTACTTCTTTGACATTTTGTAGGGGGCGCTATTGAGCCAGTTTACCATAATCTGAGACCCATGTGGATCCCTTCAGGTCTAGACTAACATCATGTATGAAATGTTTTGGGGCAGATCAAATAATGTTAGAGTTACAACAACGTTCTGTTTCAGGATGTAACATCGAAATTCGCTGTGCTGCCACAAATCACAATGTTTAAATTGAAGAGTCATCATGTCATCTTAAGGCTTTCCTGAACACTTTTGAGGTGGATTTAATCAACCCTCTAGGTAGAGGACAAGTGTTACGACTGTAACTTCCTGTTGCCAGTGGGGGGCACTATGATTATAACTCAATATTGATATGTACATGTCTTCAGGCCAGGAAGATTATAAAGCCTGAGCAGTTTGGAGCAGATTGGACAATGTACAGTCTAGTTACAAACTAGTTCCTGTTTGGCGAGGGAACATCAAAATTCGCTACCTTTTTAGGCGAGGAACGAGAAGCGAAAATGCCTGTATGTGTGAAAACAGCGTAATTTTATGTGTGTGGAATAATTATTTAATTTTGTCTGCTCTGCAGAGCTGTGTATAATTACGACTTTATGACATTTCATAAACAGCTGATGGAGTGGCGGTGCAAGGCTGCTACATGCATATAACGGAAACCCTGCGTGTGCACGTGTGATGCTCTCACCTTTCTCTCCAAGATCCATGAGATGGTAGTCGCTAATCAGTTGTGTGACTTTCAAAATAACAATAGTTTGAGGATTTTTAGTCAGAATTTAGAGTGCATCATAGCAGAGAGATATCAAATATATAGATATCAAAATTACAAATGACCTTCCAATCGCTTCAGACAAAGGACTTGTCTCTGTACTTGTCTTATTAGATCTTAGTGCTGTATTCAACATCATTGGTCATCACATCATATATTACAGAGTCTGGAACATTTAATTGGCATTAAAAAGGACCGCACTAAGCTGGTTGAATTTATCAGATCGATCTTAGTTTGTTCATATTAATGATGAATCCTCCATGCACGCTAAAGTTAGTCATGGTGTTCCACAAGGCTCTGTGCTTGAAACAATTCTTTTCACCTTATATGCTTCATCTAGGCACTATTATTAGAACGCATGCCACCAAACTGTTATGCAGATGATACCCAATTATATCTGGATGCAATCATTTAGTTAAACTTCAAGCATGCATAAAGGACATACAAAACTGGATGACCTACAATTTTCTGATGTTAAACTGAGACAAAACAGAAGTTATTGTACTTGGCCCCAAACACCTCCGAATCTCATTATTTAAAGATATAGATACTCTGGATGGTGTTGCCCTGGCCTCCAACCAGTAATCTTTGATCACGATATGTCCATTAACACCCACATAAAACAAACTTCAAGGGCTGCCTTTTCTCACCTGTGTATTGTAATTCCTTATTATAAGGTTGCTCCAATAGGGCCCTTAAAGGCAGTGACACACCAACCTGATAATCGGTCGTCGGACAGTCTGGCAAGGTCAGTGACTCGAGTCTGTTCGGTGTGTTCCGTGCCGTCATCCGTCCGAGGAGCTGTCGGCCTTCATTTTGGCCAAGCTGACATGTTCCGTCGGAGGGCGGGCAGTCGGACTCCATGACCAATCTGATCGGTGGAGTGCTAACCCGGAAATGACAAGCGGGATGAGCATGACTAAGCCTCTCAAAATCTGACGAAAATCTTTTAAACTGACCTTTGTAGCTCTGAAATGAAGACAGATTCAGCAACTGCATGGCCTATTTCTCGCTTAAAATGTTTTCAGAAACACGTTTCGGTGAACTAATTCAGTAAAATGTGAGATTGTATTCTGAACAAGCCGCCATGACAGTCTGGCTTTGAATTTCCGGAGAACCCATACCCACGTGACGCGTTTGTCCAATCAGCTGCCGGTTTTAATTTTTTGGCCAACAATACAGATTAGCACCGCCTGCTGTTATGGAGACGTATTACACGCTCAGGTCGGCGTCACTTAGGTGTGCTTTGAGGCACTTTTTGGACCTCGGGGAGCCGACTGATCAGTCCGACTGCCTTTTCTGCCAACGGTCGGCCGTCGGGTTAGTGTTTCAGGGGCTTAAGACTCTCCAGTTGATCCAGAATGCTGTGGCACAACAAGAACTATGAAAACATCATATTTCTCCCGTGATAGCTTCTCTGCTGGCTCCCCATAAAATCCTTCTCACATGAAAAGCTCTTAATGGTCAGGAACCTTCATGTCTTAAAACGCTCATAATACCCTTTTACCACACTAAAACACTGTGCTCGAAGAATGCAGAGTTACTTGTGGTTCGTAGAATGGGAGCCAGAGCCTTCAGCTACCAAGCTCCTCTCCTGTGGAACCAGCTCCCAGTTGGTTCAGGGGGCAGACACCGTCTCCACATTTAATGGCCCGGACACACAGAGCCTATAATCGGCCGTTGGACAGTCTGGTGAGGTCAGTGACTCGAGTCTGTTCGGTGTGTTCCGTGCCGTTGTCCGTCCGAGGAGCCGTTGTCCTTCATTTTGACATGTATAATTGGCAGGGCGGGCACTGCCGGCAGTCGGACTCAAATGACCCATCTGATTGGTAGAGTGCTAACCCGGAAACGGGGAGCGGAATGACTAGAGTCTCTCAAAATCTGACAAAAATCTTTTAAACTGACCTTTGTTGAACTGAAATGAAGACAGATTCAGCACCTGCCTGGCCTATTTCTCACTTAAAACCTTTTCAGAAACTCGTTTCGGTGAACTATTTTAGTACAATATGAGATTGTATTCTGAACAAGCTGCCATGACAGTCTGTCTTTGAATTTCCGGAGAAACAAGACCCACGTGACGCGTTCGTCCAATCAGCTGCCGGGTTTTCATTTTTGGGCGACAATACAGATAGCGCCGCCTGCTGTTATGGAGACATATTACGTCTCATCGCTTTGGTGTGTTCTGAGGCACTTTTTTTGACCAATTTGAGGAGACTGACCAGCCCAACTGCCTTTTCTGCTGACGTTTGGCCGTCGGCTCTGTGTGTCTGGGCCTTAAGAGTAAGCTTAAAACTCTCCTCTTTGATTAAGCGTATAGTTATAGGACTGGCTCAGGTTTGCCTTGGACCAGCCCTTAGTTTTGCTGCTATGGGTTTAGACTGCCGGGGGGATTCCTATGACACATTGAGCTTCTTTCTCCTCCTCTCTCTCCATCTGTATGCATTTATATCCCATTAATAAATGTAACTTACTAACTTAGCATCTTCCCCAGAGTCACTGTGCTTTCTCACCTCGCAGATTTCCTTGTATTGTGGTGGCACCTGGATCGTGGCTGTGGCTGGTGCTGTGGTCCTGCTCGACGCCCACTGCTACTACTATTATTATTATTATTATTATTATAAGTCATAGTTGTATTATCTTGACTGTTACATAATTGCCACTGTTCATCATGTCACTTCAGAGGAAAGCCTGCTCCCACCTTTTAACTAGCTTTTGGTGATAGGAGGAACATCAATATTTTCATCATCTTCATGCCCACTGTGACTATGTACAGTATAGTTTAGTTATCAAATCAAATGGCTCCAGCACCATTTATTACCAGGCTGTCTTGGCCTTTTCAGTGCTATACATTTCTTTAATTACTGGTCACAATTTCTTTCTTAAGACCAGTCTGATTAGAGGTCATATTAACCAGTTGAACACATAAACCCCCCACACTGCCGCCATCCTTGTCCACAGTCTCGTCACTTCCCATCTGGATTACTGTAACTCTCTCCTCTTCGGCCTCCCTCACAAATCCCTCCATAAACTTCAACTGGTCCAGAATTCAGCTGCCCGTATCATAACTCGAACCCCCTCCATTCACCACATCACTACTGTCCTCCAACAGCTCCACTGGATCCCGGTCCAGTTCCGTATCCAATTCAAAGTCCTCCTGTTTACATTCAAGGCCTTCCTCGCCCCCCCATATTTGTCTGATCTCCTCCAGGGTCCCACTCCCTCCCGCTCCCTCAGATCCTCTTCCTCCATACACCTGTCTGTCCCCTCCGCCTGTCTCACCACCATGGGGAGCAGAGCATTCAGCCGCTCTGCTCCCCGTCTCTGGAATTAATTACCACCCCAACTCAGAAACATTGATTCATTCCCCAATTTCAAATTGCAACTCAAAACACATCTGTTTAAAACTGCCTATTCCACTTGATGTCAATTGCTCTGTCTCTTTCTGTTGTTTTTATTGTTGTTGTATTCTTTATTTTTTGCTGCTTTTAATGTCTTATGTATCCCTGTACTGTGTCCTTGAGTGCAGAGAAAGGCACCTTTAAATAAAATGTATTATTATTATTATTATTATTATTATAATAAATACCAGTAATTTGTTCTCACATGCCGATACAGAAATAACAGTTAAATGTATTAGTCATTCAAACCTGACACAGTGACACAGAAAAGGCGTGCAGCTTGAATGTGGGGAAGTTTCTTCCATCACTAACCACAGATCAGGCTGAACTAGAGCTTGTGGTTGATAATCATCTACACTGAATACAAAGACAGCACACACACACACAAGCCATAACAATCATGCCTGAGCACGTCAGTACCAACTGGAGTTGAATCTGTGTGTTAAGGCTTTTTATTCCTCAGCTGTATTTAATGAGTGCACACACACACACACCTGCAATCACATTGGTGCCAAAAATCTGCACCATCCAGTCCGCATCCCCTGCTCTCATTTCACCAACTCCTGAAGTACACACACACACACACACACACACACACACACACACACACACACACGTCATATCAGGGCAGGCCAACCACATCCCACTCTACAGCTAAACACTGATCAGCAGATGATCTGGACCACGGCTGGACAACACGCATAAACCTTAAACCCCGCTGTTTGTGCAGAAAAGTGAGGCCGGGCGTTATAACGCAGCAGATCAAAATCGCCATGCACACCTTAGCACGCACACACGGTGCAAAAACGCACTTATCAAGAAACGGGGTGCTTTGCTGGCACGGAGGTGATTGTTTTTACACCTCCGTGTGCGCGTTTGTGACTGTGAAGGAATGCAACACAGTGATGCATTGCCGCTTTGCTTTGTATGGCTCTTTCTCTGCAAAAGCTCAGCCAACGCACACACGCATAAATTAGGGTAACACAAATCCCTGTCGGGCCAAATTCAACACATACGGGCAAACACGCAGGCCGCACAGAGCTATTATGTTTGCTTTAAAGCATTCAATGCCCTTCGTTTTATTCCAACATGGCAGCAACTAGCCAGTGAAACCGTGCATAGAGCCTTTAAAATTAGGAAATGCACGGCTCGGGACCGAGCGGATCAGAGCCTCACTGGCCGCACACCTCGCCTGGTTTCCCGGCAACAGCAATCAACGGCCGCTGTGAAGAAAGGGGCTAGTTGGGTTCAATGCATTGACTATTAACAGTCTATGGTTCAATGGCTACCAAATACAACAGTTTTCCTCCATTTTCATGGAAGAATTAACGTCCCATTTTCCGTTTAATGCGCTATGGGATCCATCCATGAGGAAAAAAACATATTTTAAACTTACTTGTGAATTTTTTTTTGCTATGCTTGTTACTTGGCCACAACACGTATTTTAACATGCTGGCATTTATGTGAGATGCCTTTTGGATGGACTTGCAGAAATGAGTTAACGGCAGACAAGAAGTGAGAAAATCTATTTCCCCATGAAAAATAAAATGTAAATGCTTATTTGACCAGTTTTTATGCCTGTTTTAGCGCATATTCTGGATTACAGTTGAAATAGTGCAGAGTGTGGGGGATATCTCTGCCCCAGCTCACCGCCTCTCGGCTGGCCACGAAACCCCACAGCAAATGTGTTATCTGTGTGAACAGGTTTACTGCATTACGACCAGCACAATTACCATCACCATCATTAATCTCCACAATAAACAGTCCCCAGCCCAGCACTCACTTCCGAAGCTGCTCCCGCATCGCTGGCCGTTCAGAGCGCTCCGCGTCCGGTAGAAGTTAACCGATTCCCGGGCAGAACCGAAGCAGTATCCTGACCCCCTCCGCGGTCCGATCAAGCGTCCTCTACCGCCAGAGAGAGGCGTCCAAGATTACCGTGTTTAGCCTACGTGTGTGTGTGTTCCCCTTCAAGAGGCAGCGGTGGGTTGCAGAGGCTGACTGGCCATCGAGACACGAGGGTCAATCAGCCCAAATAACATTTCCGCTTAATGCTTCAAAATAAAAGCTTCAGTTAGAAAGATACTGTTTTGTTGTTGTTGGACAAACCCAAGTGACAATGAGAAAAAAATCGATTCACGGAGATGCTATTGGTCCCAACTTCCTATAGGTGGATGTCAAAATTTCGGCAGTGCTCTTTTGACAGGCCTCATGACTCGAGGTTATACCTGACTCTTTGTAAAACCCTTGCTAGTGATTTAACTGCCCAGCAAGAAGTAAGCTAGCTCCCTACCCAGGGCTTTGCTAGCTTAATCCTGTGGTGGGCTTGTTTAGCTAGGTAACGTTATCTGATTTTGCCTTAGTCTATATCCTCGACATTCCACTTCTGGGATTGCTCCGGTGCCGCAGGAAATTCAGACATATGCATGTATTTTCGCCGATGTCCGTTTCCTTCTGCTTTCTTTATGTTGGAATTTTAAACTCCATTGGATTTATGAGGACTATGGTGAACTGCTCCTCAGATCTCTGCATGGTAAATTGAGACAGCTAGCTAGACTATCTGTCCAATTTGAGTTTTCTCACGCACGACTAAAACAACTTGAACATACACATGTTCCACCAAAACAAGGCCAGCCAGCCATGATGATTGTAATTGGTTTAAAGAAATGCCAATAACTTTTTCTCCCATCCCGGAATTCTATGTGGACTAGCCAGACCCTCCTCTGCAGCGCTGGTGGAGGAAGATCTGGCTAATTTTGCCTTAAGCATTTTAGCCTGGCAAACTAATACATGTTAGTAAATATTTAAACTCAAGGTGGCTGAGTAAAAAAGAGAGACAAGCAACGCATCCACTGGGACTTTATAGGGGGCAGGTGCCATAGGGTGCTACCACCTGATTAGTGTGCCAAGGCGGAGCCTCGAGAGGGTAAACCAATAGCGAAGCCCATTAGACGGCAGAGCACATATGAAATAGAACCACTAATACAATACAACACAATAACAATAGACCCAGGAAAACCACAGGCGTAATAATAATAATGACTGCATTCCTTTTAGCTGGAAGCTTTTAACAGGTACCTTTTGTTGCATGTCAACATTCCCTTTCTTTCCTCATGTTCACTATCTCTTTGTATTGTCATACCAAATTAATGAAATGCCATAACATTAAAAAATTGTGTTTTGCTAAATTCCTTTTGTCTTGAATGTTCAGCATATGCCCCTTGACATATACCTTGGTGAAGTATGGACTACCATGGACATACCAACACTACATAAAGCAAGTAAATTATATAATTTTTTGCAGTGTGTCAAACTTGATTTTAAACATAAACTTGTATCAAGGCTTGATTACCAACCCAGCAAAGGCAACGGCCCCAAGACTCAGGTTCTCTAATTGTGACAGTTTGAATTATTCCAAATTTGTTTATGAATACGCACTACTAAATTATCAATAGCAATATCATTTCAAATCAAAATGACAAGAGCCTTAGGGGTTAGTACACTGTAAACCCAGAATTAGTTGTAATTAAACTTTTAGCATTTTTAGTTTTGTATGGTTGATTTAGTGTTTGTGTTTTGTATGGGTGATTTAGTGTTCATGTTTATCTACATTTATTGTTGCACCATGACCGAGACCCGGGTAGGGACTGATCGCATCTGGGCAGTGAGAAAGCGTTCAATGTTATATACACAGATTGGAAATCAGTAACTCTGTCGCCTGAGTAAAACTTTCCACGTGGTTCGATACATTGTAAAATGTCAATGTTTTATGTTGATTATTTTCCTTGTTTTTTCTGGAGCAAATGAATTAAATACATTATTTAGTCATAATATCATAAAGGAAAAAACACAATGTTAATATGAACAAATTATTTAATTAGTAGTCATAAGTTGTTTATGTTTGTATTAACATGCTTTTTTAGACACCATGACTCCAGAAAAAAATAATGTATGTTTACTAATGGTTTTTAGTAATGGGTACTAATGTAAACTTGATTTGTCTACTGCATCAACTTACTGCTCTGGTTTATTACAACTTTGTTAAGTTTCACCTTGTGTAAAAACTTAAACGGTTTAAGGCAACGGGTTTCCACGCACATTTCTAGTAAAGTCAACTAATTTGGGATAACGGTGTAAGGACCCCTGCTTATTTTTGCCCAAGGGTCCCCAAGTGGGTTAATCCAGCTCTGGATATTAATGGATAAATAATTGGACAAAGGACAAAATTTAAAATTAAACTGAACCACCCGAAAATGGTTGACACCTTTATTTTGAAATAAACTTTGCACATTTCCGTCTAGTCCTGTCCGTTTCTAGGAAACTTGACGTTAGACGAGGCGGAGCTCAAGCTCTCTGCCTCCCTTCCCCCCATTCCGCTGTTTCTGATAGCAAAGGAGCCTCAACACCATCAGAGGAGTTTTTTCCACCTCTCTGACGAGAGAGAGAGAGAGAGAGAGAGAGAGAGAGAGAGAGAGAGAGAGAGAGAGAGAGCGCGAGAGCGCAGGGCCGTTTCTAAACATTTTGGGGCCTTAAGCGAAATCTTACACTATTTAATTTCTCAGTATGTTTTGAAGTTGTTTGTTGTGGTTTTGAAGTAACTGATGATTATGGGTTCTGAAGTAACTGAGGTAGTTTCAGGCTGTTGACTCGATGTAGACTACCTGGGGAAGCTGGATCTGTTGATATAAAATAAAAAAGTATCATTAAATCACTGTATAATATCAATTTTAATAATATTATGTGTATTGTTTGACCTGTTTTGATTTTCTTTCTTCTGTATACTTCCATCTTCTGGCCAGATTTAGTATTGCATTCTTAATTTGTAGATTAAGACCCTAAAGTCAGATGTAGTTAAAATATCCCTAGACTGGCATCTTTATGGAAGTAATGAATGTTAGGTAGACTAAGCAAGTAAGATAAAAAAAAAAAGCAAGTGCTCATGCATATGAGCCGTTATTCAGCTGATGTTGTGTAGACGATTATGTTGTGGGGATTTCTAACAGTAAATACTGTTGCCTATGTTAAAATGTCGCTAATTTGCAGCTCTGAAAGTTAGCAGACGTTAACATACAGTACAGTAATGCAACATTACTCAAAAGCCTGAATATTGCGCATTACACGCTTTGCCAATTGGTATGAAACTGTACACACTTCCCGTCTCCTAAATGGGCATGGCCTTGTTTGAAAGTGTATTGAATGTCCTGTGGATGGATGAAAAGTTATATTTGCACAATTTATTAATATTTTATTTTGCTAACATTAGACACAGATAAAAGCTATGTTTAGCATTACGAAGATTTGTTTTGTTAGGGCGTTCACTAACACTAGTTGATTTTATCTTATCTGTGTTGCCAGACTGCGAGTTTGTTCCTGAGACAGAAACAGGCCATTTTAGTGTCAGAAGGTACGGGAGATATGTGGCTTGTGGAAAATGGGTCCAGTATTTACTTTAGGGACTATGGGGCAAAAGAATCGGTCATAATCTGTGTTCACTTCTGCCATTGGAATCAATAGACTCAGGACCTGACGCTTGTCTTCTTAAGAGTCGTGGCATTGATGAAACCATAGACTAAAAATAATGGACGTAGCATCTGTGTTGTCACCCATTGGTTTGTGGACTGCCGTTTTGAAGCCATCGAGTTTGATGATACAGGCGTTGCCATCTTGTTTTTTTGCAACCGGATGTGGCGATTTTTGACGACAGGCTCGAGCTAGGGAGAATACACGGCCAAGCCAGTGTTGTTTATAGTTGCAATGGCACTGCACTAAGCTAAACTTTCCCTTAAGTTACCAGCTAACGCTAGTGGTAGCTAGCTAGCTTGGTTGGCAGAACACTAAACAAGACATTTTTAGGCAACCAAATGTCGAAAACACACAGTGAGAGGGTCAAAGTTTAAGACGAAAATGCAGTTAAGTACAAGTTCACGGCAATTTTAATGTACACAGTGCCATGGTTTGCATTACTAAGGCTTTGTCCAGATTAACAGGTCAGCGTGTAGCCACACTCCTAAAGCATCCCCTACTTTATCGTCAATTTTAAAATAAATGGGACCATAATTTACCAAATGAACGTCATGCTGTATTAAGGAAGACTTGAAAGTAGCAATTGAGGCCATAAATGAAAATGTTTATTGAGGTAATAAATCAAGTAAGAAAGTAGGGTCATTTTCCCATAGACTTCTATAGAAACTGACTTCTTTTTGCAACCAGTGGAGTTGCCCCCGCTGTAAATGAGATAGAATGCAGGTTTAAAGCACCTTAACTGCATTGGTTTCACTTTTTAGGCCCGGAAGCTTTGTCCATTATTTTTACAGTCTATGGGTGAAACCCATGTGAAACAGATGAGGCATCTTGGTTCTAAACTCTCTCTGCTTCAGGCTAGCTTGCCTATAACATTATTCCAAAGAAGAAGACTGTTTAGGTATAAATTTCCCCTAGTTGTCAACACTGAATGACGAAGGCTTTTTGGATAAAAGCTTTACGGTTTAACCCAACTGTATAAATACAAAAAAACGAGTTGTCATTACACATTTATTGTGTCATAATATTTTGGTTCAATACTGCATGAGCTAACATTAACGGTACACCAATTTATTTTCCTAGAATGGCAAAGTCATGATCCACCCTACTCTGCCTCTAATTGGCTAGTACTTGTTGCCTTCATCGGTTGGGTTGGTTTAGGTTCAGGAATGAGGTGTGAGATTAGTTAAGGCTTGGGTAATAATATCAGGGTAAGCCAATCAGTGGCAGGGTAGAGCAGGACATGCCTTCACCATCCTAGGTAAAAAAATATACGCAAAAAACAGTAGGTAGTACTGTAATGTATTGCAATGTATGATAGCTAGCTTTGCGTTAGCTGGCTAATGACCCTTTTTCATTTCAACTAACACCATGTCAACAGCTCTTGTAAAGAAAAAAAGCTAAATAGATAATTCCTTACCTGTATTTTCTGCCTGTTTCTCTCTCTTCAGATTTTTTCTTTTTCCACATTTCTGCTCAGGAGTGGTAGGAGAGCTTTATTTTCCTTCATTGGGTTGTTGACTCTGAATGTCATCACCATTCACCCAAGTTACTTATGGATCATGCCAAATTTCATTCTTTTGTACACAAGGGGGGCCCCCATGTCTTTGACAAGCTAAACTGGCTTGTATTATGTTATTATGTCATGATTGGACTAGAGTTGAGTTTTGTACGGTGGCCCTGAAGTGCAAACCACGGCAGCAAATCCCACAACGCGACAGCAAATGCCACAAAGCGACAGCAAATGCTTCGCCACAACAAGACAGCATTTTGCCACAACACACATTTTGCCATAACATGACAGAATTTCACCCAAACACAACAGCATTTTGCCACAACACGATAGCAGTTTGCCACAACACGACAGCATTTTGCCACAACACGGCAGCATTTAGCCACAACACCACAGCATTTTTCCACAACACCACAGCAATTTGCCACAACACAACAGCACAACAGAAAGGGTAGGTACATATTGAACATTGATCCTCGTCCTGATTGGTTGCACTGTAATTTACAAATTACATGCTATTTCATACAGAAATAGCATGTTTTTTTCGATTTTCGATTCAATTAAAAAAACAATTAAGGGTGAGGGTGAGGTGACGCGGAAGTAAAATATTTCAAAATAAAAGCCAAGAGTGTAGAAGTAGTAGTCTTACTAATGCTGTCGTGTTGTGGTGAAATGCTCTCGTGTTGTGGCGAAATGCTGTCGTGTTGTGGCAAATTGCTGTCGCGTTGTGGCATTTGCTGTCGCATTGTGGGATTTGCTGCCGTGGTTTGCACTTCAGGGCCACTGTACTAATGCCCCTAAAAAAATTAAATAAACACTGCATGGGCCACCCTGGTGGTTAGGGGGCCCATTGCAGTCGCTTATAATGCCTGTAGTGAGACACAGCCCTGAGTGAGAGAAAGAAAGAGTGACAGAAAAGAAAGAGGAAAAGTGTGAGAGAAAAAAAAGGGAAAGAAGACGGAGCTGCTTTTTGCTTTTACAAGGCACAGGAGAGAAGAAACAGGAAGAGAGAGAGGGGTTTTCCCCGTATACATGAGCTGGGGATGAATGGGAAGAATGACAGGAGTAACTCCACCTTCAGTATAGTAGGTGGCCCTCTGCCAAAGTACAACTGGTCAGAATAAGGCTTTTTCTTCCAGACACTTTGTCAAAATCACAACTTAAAACATGTGCCTCCACGTCTGATCAGAAATGGGTCTTCTTGATAGCTTGTTAGCTTGCCATGGCGAAGTCCTCAGTGGGTTTAAAGGTTTAAAGCTTGTGTTGTTGCTGTTGTTTTTGGCGCTGTTGCCTCTAACTGCTCTTTTCTATTTCAGGGTCAATAACCACTGTGGTGAGTGAGGATGGACAGTTATAACCTATGGAGCATGCACATGCACATCCAGTTAAGGTTTTAAGGTTTCTGGTTATCTAGTTATCTAGGTCTGTTAACCAGGGTATGAAAACTCAGATTTTAGCCGGGGGACGGTGTTTACATGGCGTTTGAGAAACCGGGGCTTAAGCCGAATATAATCGGGTTTTAAAACTACAGACTTTGCCTAAGGGAGTTACCCACAATTCATAGCGTTGTGACGTTAAAACATGGAGTTTCCAGGGGAAGCCAAACAAGGAGTGGCACATGGGTGTTTAGCCTGGCGTATTAAATTTACATGTCACTATGTGACCGGTGTGCCAGCTGGTGATCATGTTAACTGGTGATATTTGAATAAAATCACCAGTTAAAACAAGGCCCTGCCTACTTTTTAAGAGCGTTTTGCTCTGCCTCTGCCCCTCGAGTGCCAGAGGTTCACATTTTCACAAAGTGTTTGCATGTGAGACAAAATAATGGATATCGCTGAAAACATCACCAGTTTACGTGTAATACATGTCCGTTTAAGCATTATCCACACAAATACGACACATACTGTATGAACGGAAACAAATAAAATGAAAGGACGCACTAGAGATCTAGCTGGGATTCGAACCTTGGATGTCATGGACAAAAAAAGTTGATGTATTAGCTTCTACATCATCTATACCACTACACTAAAATGATTTTGTGATTTCTATCTATATATTGGACTTTTATTGGCCTTTTAGTCTAAGTTAACACAGGTTAACATATGAGAGAAATATACGACTATGACTGGTGATATCACAATTTAACATGGGCAAATGCAAGCCTTGAAACAGTAAAGTAGGTTAATCTTTGCCTCACATACCAAAACCTAACTGATGTACAACAAACTGGCATGAACCCACTTAACACTTCATTCCGTTTTGGGGGTAAAAATGAAACACGTAAGTCATGCGCAAACGTGATCATTTATCATTGTTATTGTGGGCCATCTCATACGAAAAATGTGTAGGCCTATCTTAGCACAAACAGTCTCTTTCAACCTGTGCCACAAGTCAACTGATACTCGTTTTCTCTCGGGCGACTTAGTGTTATCTTAGTCTCGGTTAAGTTATGAAGTGAGTTGCAGCAAAAGTCTAGTGATTTGAAGTGAAGAACATATGAAGCTTATTTTCTCCGAGTTTGACTTTTATTTATCCCGCACATAATTTGTTGGCCTACTTTGACGACACAAAATGGTCATTATGGTATATGATTACAAAACTTTGATGTACTGAGAGTTTGATAACATTCAGATATGTTGCCGTTTCAGATTCCTAATATGGGTCTAATGAAATTAAACACAAGTATGATCAGTTGACTTGTGGCACAGGTTGAAAGAGAGAGAGGTTGGTGCTGAGATAGGCCTACACATTCTTCGTATGAGACGGCCCACAATAGCAATGATAGAAGATCACATTTGCACATGACTGACGTGTTTCATTTTTACCCCCAAATTTTTATTTTTTACCCCTGTTTGTTGTACATCAGTTAGGTTTTGGTATGTGAGGCAAAGATGAACCTACTTTACTGTTTCGAGGCTTGCATTTGCCCACGTTAAATTGTGATATCACCAGTTAATATAGGCGTATATTTCTCTCATATGTTAACCTGTGTTAACTTAGACTAAAAGTCCAATATATAGATAGAAATCACAAAATAATTTCAGTGGTATGTAGTGTAGTGGTATAGATGATGTAGAAGCTAATACATCAACTTTTTTTGTCCATGACATCCAAGGTTCGAATCCCAGCTAGATCTCGTGTGTTGTTTCGTTTTATTTGTTTCCGTTCATACAGTATGTGTCGTATTTGTGTGGATAATGCTTAAATGGACATGTATTACACATAAACTGGTGATGTTTTCAGCGATATCCATTATTTTGTCTCACTTGCAAACACTTTGTGAAAATGTGAACCTCTGGCTCTCGAGGGGCGGAAGCAGAGCAGAACGCTCTTAAAAAGTAGGCAGGGCCTTGTTGAATATTCACTGATTTTATTCGAATATCACCAGTTAACATGATCACCAGCTAAACTGGCACACCGGCCACCTATTTTTTGTTGTTGTTGTTGTTTTTTGTGTGTGTGTGTGTGTGTGTGTGTGTGTGTGTGTGTGTGTGTGTGTGTGTGTGTGTGTGTCAAATCGAATAAGATAGACATGGTGAAGAAATTACATTTTCTTGATCTCGTTCTGTTTAGTCTCTAAAGTTAGTCAAATATCAATAACTAAAATGTTTTATTCTGACCACCATTTTACGGAGATGGGGACTAGAGTCTGAGACTCGAGTCGCACTTCAGTCAGACTTGACTTGCGACTCGACCCAAAAGACTTCAGACTTGACTCAGACTCGAGCTTCGAGACTCGTCAACAACCAGTTTTCATGCAATTATTGCTTTTTAAATTCTATTTTCTTTTATTGGCGCATATACGTTGGGGAAACGTATGACGAGCTGCATGTCCCCTGCCATTTGCCATAACGTTACAACGTAACGCATGAGCTATGCCTATATGCACGCACTCACATATAAAAAAATGCATTGATGATGGCGACACCAAGTCCTCCCGGAGTTGTGCCTTTTGTCATTAGTTTTGCTTCCAATAACTTCGTAAACAGTGGCAGTAAGCGAACAGCTACATGCAAGGTGTGTGGCACCAAGATAAATGATGCTGGATCAACAACGTCGAACTTCATCAGGCATCTCAAAACGCACCCAGATAGGTCAGTCACTTGCTAATGTGAAAGAGACGTTACATTTAGCATATATCGTCACAGGTAACAAGCTAACCATCGCAAAGTGTTGTGCTAGGAACAGGCAAATTGTATCTTTATAGTTGTATCCATATGATGTGACAGACTTAGGTTAATATTTCACCAGATCATACTCCAAGTCGCTGGAATGGCCGGTAGTCGAACCTCGGGTTGAAGAGGAACAATGCGGATTCCGTCCTGGTCGTGGAACAACGGACCAGCTCGCAAGGATCCTGGAGGGAGCCTGGGAGTATGCCCATGCTACATGTGTTTTGTGGATCTGGAGAAGGCGTATGACCGGGTCTCCCGGGAGATACTGTGGGAGGTGCTGCGGGAGTATGGGGTGAGAGGGTCCCTTCTCAGGGCCATCCAATCTCTGTATGACCAAAGTGAGAGCTGTGTCCAGGTTCTCTGCAGTAAGTCGGACTTGTTTCAGGTGAGGGTTGGCCTCCGCCAGGGCTACGCTTTGTCACCAATCCTGTTTGTAATATTTATGGACAGGATATCGAGGCATCTCATTGCTGCTCTTTGCACATGATGTGATCAGGACCCAATCTCTTAGCACTTGATCATAGTTTGAAAGCTTCATGAATACAAAGATTACACAATAATCCGTACTGGTTTTTATCAAAGTTATTTATGTCTTTCATTGATTCTTCTGTGGGAAAATGTTATCCTTTTCTGCACTTATCCCAATCTTGGGTAAAGAATGTGTTTATCCTAATTTCTCCTTTCTTATTAATTCAATATCTTTATGGTGTCAATTTCAAATACTTCCACCAAGAAATTCATCAGAGGCCAGACAACAGCTATTAGGGCTAAATGAGAATATTTGTATTGATAATAAACCTGTATGCTGGCCTCAATTTTGAGATTATCATATTTAGTTTGTCAGTGACATCTTGGATTACAAAGGAGATTTTTTTTACGTATAATTAATTATTGTCAAAGTATGGAGATGTATGTACAAGGTATTGTTAAATACAGTTATTATCTGCAATCCCAGTATTACGGAGAACTATGATTAAACAATCACAAGATCATTTCAGAATTTGTTGCCCCCCTATTAGAAATTAGAAATTGTTGGCAAAATATAAAATTAATTCTGATATTTATCTATTTTTGTATCCTTTAAAAAGATGACTTCTCAAGCCATATAATATTCAAACATATTGGGAAAATATTTTCGATTTCCTTTTTTTGGCAGAAAATGTTTAGATTTACCAGTCATCATATTCTACTTATTGCAGTGGCACATGGCTGTGACGATATGGATTTTTTTTTTACTGCGGTGAAGAAGCAACGTATAGTCACACTATGGCGGTTAACCGCAACTCCCTGTTATGAGAGTAGCGTAAGTTAGAGCGAAACTGGCAGGTGCGTTAAGTGAATGACGTTGCGTGTGTGCGTGTGTGGTCAAGCAAGGAGAGTGAGCAGTAATGGAGTGAGAGTAGCGTATGAATGTGGCTGTGAGGAAAAGCGAGAGATAGCAAAGACAATGTAAAGTGAGTTAACAGTGAACAATAAAGCAACATGCTTCTCAAGACATGGTGGCTTTATCTGTTGTCAATACTGCTGGTAAAGGGAAGAGTGTTACCCCCGACAGAGCATCGGCCCTGGAGGGAACGTCTCCCTTGTGCTTCCCGACCACGGTCTGGGAGCCTGAAACAAGAAAGGTGTAACACCCCCCATCTACCCAGCCAGTTTGCTTTAAGCTTTTTCTTTAAAAACTGTAGAGTAACAGAATAAACAACCTTTAATTAAACCTTACGACAAATGTTGCAGCAGTGTTTCAATTTCGGCTCAATGTAAAAGTGTATACTGCGTTTTGCCGTCATTTACGTTCCCGCTGCTTTATCTTCTCACCTTTGATCTATTTCACAGACAGTTCAGAAAGCTCTATTGTCAATAAAGATTAAACAAATTGTGTTCACCCTTAGACTGTATAAAATGGGTTTGCCGAGGGCAGGGCATAGCAGAGGCTCTGAAGCACAGCAGGCTAGCAGCTGAGCAGAGAGAGAGGGTGACTTTGCAGTCTGCAAACTTGTTGCTTTCTCTACCAATATAAGCTGCTATGTTTTAACAATGTTAGGATACAAAACCGTGCATGCAGGCTAAAATTCAACCGTCGTGTTTTGTCTGGATTAACCTATGAGCAGAGGGAAACTATGCTAGCTGCTAGGCTAATGTATGCAGTGTAAAGTATAATGGTAAAACACTGCAGTGCTATGCCCTCCATCTAAGCTGAGAATGGAGACATGTCCTTCCCTTCCCTACTATGTATTATATATTCAATTATGGGTTATCTGTAGATATCACAAGTACTCAAGCCTAGAAATAATTCATAATAATCAGACACACAAAACAAATCCCCCAATATATTTGGAGTGTTACTTCATTCTCTGCTCACGACGCCATTAACCACTAAGTCTTTACATAGCAAATATTTCTTTGCTGCTATATTATATATTATATGTTATATGCTCTGGATGTCGAGTACAGAACCTTTAAAATATCTAAAGTAAAAATACTTATTATGGAGGCAGAATGGCCACTGTCACTTAATGTTTGCATGTCATTGGATAATTAAATGTAGTGGAGTAAAAAATACAATGTTACCCTTTAAAATGTAGTGGAGTCAAAGTTTGAAACAGCATAAAATGAAAATACTCAAGTTCAGTAGAAGTACCTCAAAATTGTACTTGAATACAGTACTTGAGTAATTGAAGAAGAACAGTGGAGGCTGTTATTGACATGTTTAACAATCACACATGATTGCAATGTTTGGGTGTCCACATACGTTTGTGTTAATATGTATGCGTGTGATAGAAATCCATATGTTTTGTACAGTGAAGGATGAGTGTGTATGTGTGTGTGTGTGTGTGTGTGTGTGTGTGTGTGTTTGTGTTGTCAGCTGGCACTCACAGGGTGTCGGTCATCTGGTCAGGTCCATCTTTCTCACTGCATGTGGAAAGGAGAATCTGTCACTTCTCTTATCCTCCCTCCTTCCTTCTCTCTCTTTTTATCAGTTGAGTGCATTTTTCTCACTTGCAGTTAATTCCACGTCAAACATGGAATCTCTCTCACTCAGTCATTAAATGTTAACTCAAACACACCAAACTGCTAGTTGCTGATTACCAAGCCCATGCAATCTACTCAGGCCCACACAAACAGCTAATTTTGTCCAGTGGTAGTCTCACTTTGCCAGACCATCCTCCACACGCTGCGGAGAAGGGTCTGGCTAGTCCACATAGCATTCCAGGATGGGAGAAAAACATGCGCGTCAAGCGCCATGGGTGGCACTAAGCTCCACACGGAGCCGCTGCAAAATAGCCTCGGGAAGGAACTTGATTTGGTGTACGTTCAAAAGTCGTTTTAGTGGTGCGAGAGAAAACTCAGATTTGACAGATACTCTAGCTAGTTGTCTCAATTTACCATGCCGAGATCTGAGGAGCAGTTAACCATAGTCCTCATAAATCCACCGGAGTTTAAAATTCCAACAGAAAGAAAGCGGAAGGAAACGGACATCGGTGGAAAGACATGCATCCGGCGGAATTTCCTGCGGCACCGGAGCAATCCCGGAAGTAAGGATATAGGCTAGTCCAGTGGTCACTGGTGGTACTGCAAAGAAAAATCAGTCTGCGACCCAAAAAGGATTTTCCCCATAGGCCACCATTGTAAAAGAGACATCTGTAAAACTGCTGCCAGGACACCTTCAACTGTAAACAAGGTCGATTTTGACTCTTTCTATTCTGAATTTTTAATCCATGGACTTTTAATGTTAAAACTTCCCTTGACTGAGAAAAGCAATTTAAAATCCTGTGAAGTCACCACAATGTAACCCAACAGGAACTCGCAGATAAGGCCAGCGTGACAAACACTACTGCGCATATTCAGTGGATGCATGTCACAGAAGTAAACCCGGAAGCTTAGAAACTTTTTTGCCGGATGCGCCAGTGAGCAACTCTCATAGGAATGAATGAGGCTCTGCCATTAACATTGCATCCAGGTCTTATAATATAGCCATGAATGTACTGTATGAGCTTTCTTGATGTCAATCACATTGTGGGATTATTCTGACCAATGAGTCAGAATGTGAGGTGGAGAGTTAAGCCTATGTCATATGTAGGCCACTGTGGGTACAGTAACAATATAACAATTACAGGATAAAGCCCTGGTCACATCAAAAAGTGTAACATTTAAGATCATCCTTGTGTTTTTGCAAAATACAGTACATGGTGCTAGA
The DNA here is from genome assembly GCF_031162955.1 of Sander vitreus. Classification (NCBI taxonomy): domain Eukaryota; kingdom Metazoa; phylum Chordata; class Actinopteri; order Perciformes; family Percidae; genus Sander; species Sander vitreus. Next base: position 11,287,413 of record NC_135878.1, on the reverse strand, counting down.
AACTTGATGACGTAGGGACTACTCACAGGGCTAGTTGGTTAACTATAGGGCTGGGACGATTCGTCGACGTAGTCGTCGTAATCGATTAGGTAAATGTGTCGACACAAATAATTTGCGTCAACGCGTCACGCGTAGAAATCTTTAAATAACCGGCTGAATCCAGCAACAGCGCAAGTATGGATTTCTCGCAAGTTCAACAACACGTTGAGAAAAAGGCTCGCACACGGTCTTCTAAAGTGTGGGAGTATTTTACTCTTAATGCCAACAACAACGTGGTAGTCTGTAGACTTTGTAAAATGCATCTCTGAGTCAGGATCACAGCAGCAAAATACCGTAAGTTCTCCCAAGTAGAGTTTAGATTCTCTGCCCGAGTCCGAACTTGACCCATGGGCCAGGTCGGGCCCATATGTCCCGTCACTATCCTCGGGCCCTTCATCAAGTATTTGTGTTTTTTTAATCATTACTTTATTATTTATTATAATGCAACTAGCAAATTGGGTGGGGAGAAAGCTATGCCTCTCCAGCTTCTCCCGTAGCTCTGGGTATATGTCTTGCACTGACTTGAGTGTGAGGTAAACTGTGCTAAAATCGTGTCTCCCCCATCTGTAGAACTGTCTTCGATAATTGCGCAACCAGGCCAGATTGTTTCAGATATCTCACGAGTCCTTTACAACGTCACGCCTTTTCAACATTGCGCGGAAGTTTGGGACAGTGCCTAAGGAGTGGCAAACCGGGGTGGTGGTTCCTGTATTGGAAATTTTATGTGTAACTACATGTATGCTTCAGACAGAACAACTATGCAAACCTTTTAATACTGAATACGGTATTGCTTGTGTCTCTGGTGTAGAACGATGAAAAGTATAACTAAGGAAGCTGTGAGAATAACACCATACATAGTATGTCTGTGGTGTTTCCCTGTTGCTAGTTGATAACATGTAGCTGTGTGGGCTAGGACACAGCCCCCCATGTACATGCTCACAGTTGCGCTCAGACAGGAGAAGGGGACAGCACGCAGCTGCTAGACAACTTTTTCTTTATCATTCCTTTCCCGTTTTCGAACTTGTTGAAGTGATGTTTGTAGCCCAGAACGTAAGTTTAAACTATTCTGTAGCTTGCTAAAATGTCATGGGTTTTACTGCCTGGTTATCTGTGTAAACGTTAAAGCTACTTTAATTAATATTTCAATATGTGTTCTGCTACAATGTGGATAAGTTTAGCCTCTGTGCGCGTCGGGGTTACTGGCGGACGCCACTCCTTGCGACCGTGCATTTGCGTGGCACTAAGACACCGCAAATCATCACCAATGAAAAGGGAACTCCCTGCTGAGTTCAGTGATACCTCACACAAGACTCTACGTCATACAGTTCATTAGCTGTGAAAGGGGCGTAGCTTAAGTATTGGGGGCAGGCCAAACCATCACCAATGAAGAAGGAACTCTCTGCTGAGTTCAATGACACCTCACACAAGGGTCTACATCAAACGTCATAAGTCATAAGTTATTAAACAATGGGCGTGGCTACAGCATAGGGGGTGGGTCAAACCAGCAACAATAAAGAAGGAACTCTCTGCTGAATTCAATGATATGTCACACAAGAGTCTACCTTAAACGGTTAAAATGTTATGAAAGAGGGCGTGGCTAAAGCATAAGGGGCAGGCCAAACCATGACCAATGAAAATGGAACTCTCTGTTGAGTTTAATGATACCTCACAAAAGACTACCGTAGATGGTTCACCAGTTATGGAAGGGGGCGTGGCTTAAGCATAGGGGGCGGGCCAAACCATAGGCAATAAAGAAGGAACTCTCTGCTGAGTTCAATGACACCTCACACAAGATTCTACCTTAAACGGTTCAAATGGTATGGAAGGGGGCGTGGCCTGCGTACGTGGGCAGCTCAGTATCACATGTAGACCACACATTATAAGTTTCATGTAAATCGGATGATGTTTGTCATATAAGGCTTATTTTCTGTTGCCAGCGGGGGATGCTATGACCAAAAGTCAATATTGGCCTCTAGATGTCCTCAGGCCTGGACTCTTGTTGATTGTGGGAAATTTCAAGCAGATATGACAATGTACACTGTAGTTACAGCCACTTTCTCGTTCATCGCTAAACACTCAAAATGGCCGCTACGCCAAGCCCACACCGTTTGACGAAAAGTTTTTCTTTTAATAACTTTTCATCTTTAAGGTGTTGAGATGGTACAGACCAAATTTGAAGTCCATCGGATGAAATCTCTAGGAGAAGTTCGTTAAAGTATAGCACCTTGACCTTTAGGCCTACTTCCTGTTGCCACTAGGGGGCGCTATGACTAAATTTTGTCGGGTAAATGTCCTCAGAGTTAGAGTCTTATGAATCCTGAAAAGTTTCGAGCCAATTGGACAATGTACACTCAAGTTACACCAACTTCCTGTTTTGATGGCGAAACACACAAAATGGCTGCCACGGTCAACCCTAACCCTAACCCTAACCCTATGACGACATTTTTTTCTTTTAACAACTTTTCATCTTTAACGTCTTAAGATGGCACAGACCAAATTTGAAGTTGATCGGATAAAATCTCTAGGAGGAGTTCGTTAAAGTACGACGTGGAAATAATTTCGAACTTTCAATTCAAAATGGCAGACTTCCTGTTGGGTTTAGGGTATGGCTCCAATGATGTTTTCTGTGCGTCTTGACATGATACATATGTGTACCAAGTTTCAAGTTTTTTGCGCGCCTATTCCCGAAACCCTTAAAATACGTAAATCTTCACCAGACTTGATGCGACTGCCAAATTTGGTGAGTTTTTGAATATGTTAAGCCCCTCAAAAATTCATTTTCTGGGAAAAAGAAAGAAAGAAAGAATAATTCCTTCAGTTTCAATAGGGCCTTCACCGCTGTCGGCGCTCGGGCCCTAATAATTCCTTCAGTTTCAATAGGGTCTTCTTTTTGATAAATTTCTAGGTGGAAATGGGCGTGGCCTATATCAGGAGATTCAGCTGGATCCAGGGAACACGTGGATATATGGTTTGTGAATGTCCGGTGTACAGTGTGGGAGTTAAAGGGCCAAACGCGGTTTTTTCTGCTATAGCGCCACCTAGTAGTGGAAGTGGGTCAATTGTTGTGCCTGAAGTCCTTGCAGAGTTTTGGACCAGTCCTGAAAATGGCAACCCCCCACCATGTACGGTTTAGGCTGTAGTCGGAGTTTTGGGCAGAGAAGAAAAATAATGGAAAACTGGAACTGCAAGCAGTTATGACAGGGTCCAAGCCTCCCGGCGCCAGTCGCCCCCTACGCAAGTTACCCCCGTCGACCCAGGGAGCGCAGGAAAGCGGGACCCAAAGCGGGACCCAAAGCGGGACCCAAAACGGGACCCAAAGCAGGACCCAAAGCAGGACCCAAAGCGTGACGGTGGGGAGGCAAACATCGGGAAATATCGAGGGCGTGAGCTGCAAGGTCTGCGGTACATTGCTGTTACAAATATCCCATTAACATTGATTGAGTAAAAGGGCCGAAACTGGTCTACGTTGACTATAGTGCCCCCTAATGGCCGATCTTTGCCAGATTTGGTACAGAGCATCAGAGCAGCATGCCGAACGAGCATCACAAGTTTCGTGTTTATAGCAATTACTACGGCAGAGAAATTGCAATCGAAAGTGTCCCATTTGCATGCATTGAGTTATCTGCCAAAATGCATAAACGTTGATTATAGTGCCATCTAATGGCCGATTTTGGCCAAATTTGGTACATATCATCATAGTGGGACGTTGAAGTTTTGTGATTATACCATTTATTGCGGCAGAGATATTGCCATTGCAAACTTCCCATTTAAATGCAATTTGGTACAGAGGCTCGGAGTGCGATGTCGAACAACAGTACCAAGTTTACCAGTGTTTTGTGGCTAGCTACGGAAATTAGTTTGCTTGTAAATTGCGAATAGTTTAACATAGCAAAATTCTTTTGATAACTTTTGGTCAGGTGCATCTGGAGATGCTACGTACCAAGTTGCGTGCCAATAGGTTGCACGACCTAGGAGGAGATAGAAAAAGTTGGTTTCGTACATTGCGTGATATTGCGAAAAAACCTCTTAGTGTAAATGGGCCTAAATCATCAGATTCAGCTCAATTCAAGGAACACATGGATGTAAGGATTTCTAATGTGCGCTGTGGAATGTGGGAGTTATAGTGACGTGTAAAAAAAGTTTTACATCATTATAGCGTCACCTAGTGGTCCACGTGTGTAATTTTTGGTATGTGAGGTCCATGAACCATTGTACATCTACGCTGTAAATACGAAGTTGCTCACATTAGTGTAAGTGGTGAATCCAAACCTGGGTCCCATAGGCCATGCCCACTTTGACGAATCAGTACCCCACTCTAGGGTTGGCCTCAGGAGTGGTCCTAGATGGTACCCATCACATTTTGTAAAAATCGGATGAGCCGTTCATGAGATATAAACTTTTTGTACTTGTAGTGCCCCCTAGTGACCAATTTTTGGGGGACCTCCAGAGCGTCATGGTGTCTCAATTTGGCGTTGATAGCATTTATTTTGGCCGAGATATGGCAAAGTTGGTGTTTTCATAGTTAGCTACACAAATTTGTTCGTGTGTAATATGCGCAATTTTTATCCTATAAAAAATCTTTTAATAACTTTTGTCAGGTCAATCTGGAGATGCTACCTGCCAAGTTTCGTGCCAATCGGTCGCACGGTCTAGGAGGAGATCGAAAAAAAAAAGTAGCTTTTTGTTAAATCGCGATTTTACACACATAAAAGTCAAGTCTTTTTTTCTGCTATAGCGCCACCTAGTGGTGGAAGTGGGTCATAATATGTAATATGGTAATATGGAAAATAATCCTTAGAAAAACAATAGGGTTCCACAGCCCTGCTGTGCGAATGGCGTAGCTTTACTAGCGCCGGGTTCTTCCAGACTCGGGCTTGGACCCCTAATAATAATAATAATAATAATAATAATAATAATAATAATAATAATAATAATAATTCCTTCAGTTCCAATAGGGCCTTCACCACTGTCGGCGCTCGGGCCCTAATAAATATTATGGCTGTTGGAATGAATTCCGAAAGTCAAATATAATTCAAACAGTACAAAAATCAATACTATTCGAATGCTGAAATTACTATTTAAATGTGTTTTTTTTAATAAATATGTTTGCTAGCGTTAACTAATCTCCCTCTTCTCACATTGGCCTACCCGCATGTGAAAACGAAATGCTTTTGTCATGTTACGTCTGTTGAACAATACGTTAGCTGGAGTGAGAAACACAAGGCATTGTGAGGTCTTCATCATAAAGCACGTAACGTTAGTACAGGGGGAGTGACAGGCTGTGGCTGGAAATCAGAAGAAGGATGGGAAATATTTTTAACATGACTTTAAAATCGACATCCACCAAGACAAAATGTTTATGTTATCATTAGTTAGCTCGTTCTTGTTTCCTAACTGTGTCGCGAGTTATAGGAGCTTAGGAGCTTCATGGAGACAGCTAAAGATAATGTTAGCTGCCCTACATCTGAAGCTGAGTAGCTTTGACTTCATATATTACCTTATAATAGCTGTATTCTCAATAACATGACGATCTGCAAGAAACAGGTTGCTTTTAAATCACAAATAGCAGTGACAGTACCGTTTGGCTTAGTTATCAATGCCGTTAGCATCGTGGCTAACACTTTTGTTACTTAGTTTATGACAAATCGTTTCAACTGTGCTTTCTAACATGATGTCATTGTGTTAACCGAGCACCGTTAGCCTTTATAACAGAGCCGCTTCAATACACTTGTTAGATAATGTTACATTACAGAGTTCTCTGTTGATTTGTGTTTGTCGCTGTGTGCTCATGGTGGAAAATGATAGTAAACAGAGAGTGGCATGTCCGAAATGCGATGCGCCGTGACGTAGGTCCCCTTCAAGGCCAGGCTAATGTTGGAAGTCCCTCTAGTGGACAGAATGTGTAACAACAACAACCAGAAGCTTATAGTGGCATTGACTATTGAGTAGTATAGTACATATTAATAACAGGCTGCATTTGAGCATTAAATATTTGAATATTAAAAAAAATAACAAATTAAATTCAAATGGTATTATAGATGAAGATTGACAGCTCTAATAAATATAAGACACTATTAAATACATTATAAGCCAATAGTTTAGGGCTAAATAACATTTAGCAGACTTATGCAACACTGCATTAATCCACCTCAAAGTATTAAAAGTCAGGATGAAACATTTTGTCTGCTTCCTTTTAAATAATAACCCTAAAGATTTTACATTTAAATACATGTCTGTTAAGTCACTAATTATTGCCAAATGAGGTAACACAATGGTGATTGAGCCTATGGCCGAATGATAAAAGCCCTTGCTTTTGCAGTATTATGAGCTGGGTATGTGTGACTACATTTCCAGGAAAAAATCACAAGCAGCAGTACACACAGGTTTCCATCACCCACAGTGGTTGGTTCGCAACAGACTTGCTCTTCAACTGCCAACTGACTGAAGTCACATAGGTTACACTGTTTGGATCTCTGGGAAGTGAGATCCAAAAACACACCTGCAAGTACTGCTTATCACCATGCCAAATAGAACGAAACAGAGATCTTTGAGATTGAATGTGACCTGCTGAAACAGAATGATGGGACAGGACATTACACTGGGATTTTGAGAGAAATATACCAGACAAGTTTTGGTATTTCTGTTTGTGTGTATTACAGCATGCAAAATATACCTAAAAGTGAAAAGATTGTTTTATTTCTCTGAGGGAAATTTGAGGGAAAGAACTCAAGCTTTAAACCCATATAGGTTTTAAAGAAAAACTTATTTTTCTCTCATCTTAAATATGTGGGTTATTGATAAGATGCATAAGATGCAACTTTTATTTTGTTTATGCCAATGTGTATTACATTTATTGAAATCAATAATAATAATTATTATTGAACTACTCTGTTCACACAGTTAATTACACTTAATATTATTTTATGACGTTTCAAGGCTTGTTTAGTACAAAAAAAAGCGGAATAATTATTATTTACTTTAGAGATAGTCTTGCTTGGTCAGACCTTCCTCCACAGCGCTGCGAAAGAGGCGCTGGCTAGTCCACACAGCATTCCGGGATGGGAGAAAAAAGTGCTGTGGTTTATTGGCACTTCTTTTAACCAATCACAATCGTCATGGGCGGTGCTAAGCACCGGGAAAAGCCACAAAATAGCCTAGGGAAAGAACTTGTTTTGGTGGAACATGTTTTAGTCGTGCAACAGAAAACTCAGATTGGACAGATAGTCTAGCTAGCTGTCTCGATTTACCCTGCAGAGATCTGAGGAGCAGTTAACCATAGTCCTCAGAAATTGACCAGAATTTAAAATTCGAACACAAAAAAACCCGGAAGGTAACAGACATTTGGCTAAAAAGAGTGAAATCTGGCAGAATTTCATACGGCAATGGAGCCATCCCGGAAGTGGAACGTCGTGGATATAGACTACTTTAGAGATGACCTTTGAGAGTTTGATTTCCTGTTGACCTCTGTGTAATCACGCAAATAAGAGGAAGAAGAAGAAGAAGAAGAGAAAAAAGAGGGAAAAAGAACAGTGGAGTAGAGCAAAGTCCAGCAGACAGTGAGAGACAAACCATATAGCCTGGCGTTTAATGTGTATTTTTATATGCATAGGACTGTAAACTGTTTTCCTTAACATGCGGCGAGTGTAAGTTTGGGACTGTTACTGCTGGCCAAGTGTGGTTTTGTTGGACTGTGAAGCAGCTTAGCTAAAACGCTGCCATGGCTGGAGAGACAATGGTCGCATTCTTCGCCTGCACGGACGGACCAGAGCGGAGACTGTACTCGGGAGAGGTTTTGGAGGTCGACGCGGATGTGTTGCTAAGGAGGTTCTGCTGTCTGCTATGCTGCTGCAGACTAAGACAGGTCTGAAACACACAGGAGGTACTGCTGGCCTTTTTAATTTTTTTTTTTCATGAGCTCCAACTTTCAGCGCCCCAACAAAACTTAATGCAAGCTTGCTTAAAAAGCAAACTAAAACAAAAAGTGCACTCAGGTTAGGGTGACCAGACCTCCCGGTTTGACCGGGACAGTCCCAAGTCTGAGTTGCGTGTCCCGAGTCCCGACAAAAGCGTGTCAGAACGCTAAAATGTCCCGGTTTACACCAACCAGTCAGCGATTACATAGCCGTCGTGGTCTTATTATAGCCCGATCATTAACTAAACCCATGTAGAAAGACTAATAAAGCGTCCAGCGTATGATTTTAACAATGTGTGTGTGTGTCAGTCAATCGTAGCGGTCTGCGTCATAATCTGTGCAGCCAGCGTTACAATGTATATTTGTAAACATTGTCGCAATGTCTCTTCTTATCTGTCTCATTTTAACCAGTCCCTCCAGGTCCGCTGGAAAGTCAGCAGACGAGCGCTGGGTGGAAATGTTCGCGCATTTCAAAAGCAGGGAGATTCCGTTCAAAAATATATGTCTCCTTTGTCAGTTCGCCATGTGTCTACTTGGCACAAATGCTCCCGTTGAGCGGATCTTTTCGCTCATGAACCGAATGACCATTTCCACCTTAAAGACACTACTCGTCACACGGGCCAATTTTGCTGACACCTCTGCGCAATTTCACAGTAGGCTTTCAGCCAACAAATTGATTCTTGAGCAAATTCACTCCTCTAACAAATATACGGAATGAATGTTTCCAATAGGGAAGCTATCTGCTCTATCAAATGAGATTACATTTGTGTGTGTGTGTTGTTGGTTAGAAAAACACTGGAAACACGTTACGGTAAGGGTACATGAATTATCATGAATTCATGCATGAATTGATGTAGGCCTACGTATTATTATGCATTATGTAATTAATGATTTATGTGTTACTGCATTCCTTAATATCCCATGAATCATCAGGAATTGACATGTTCATAGTCTGTCATTCGTGACCTCATAGATGAACAACACAACTAAAGCATTAGGTACGTGGGAAAATCATTATGAATTATTAAGCATGATCAAGATCATTTTTCTGCAAAAAAATGTGGTCATCACTGCACAAATTCTGATTTGAACACAACTTGTGCATAATGATGTACCCACCTTACCTAACGCTTTAGTTGATGTGTTGTTCACGCATGAGGTCATGACTGAGAGGCTATGAACTCATGTCAATTCCAGATGATTCATAAGATATAAAGGAATGAAGTAATGCACAAATCATGAATTAATTCATGCATGAATTCATAATTCATGTACCCTTACCGTAAAGTGTTACCATAACTTTAGTTCAAGCCTGGGGCAGCAGTTCCAAATAATCCGTTTAGTGCCATGCAATGAAAAATACCTTTTCACAAAGTTTTTCACAAGTTCAGTCGGTGCATTTTCCAAAAGAATGCTTTAATTCTGAAAAATAAAGTTGGTCCCACACGAAACTCACTCAATGTCTTTTAATATTATTTCTGAGATATGTAGGCTACATACCAAGAAAATTCATGAATATTAACTGAGCTACCCCATTATGTTGTGAGCAGTAGGCCTATGTGTGCTGTTGGCAAAATTGTGTCTAATCTGTTTGTGTCTATGTCTGACCTGGGCTGGCACATGTTCACGTTAAAAAACGTGTGCGTGCACAAGCACTAAGGTCACGTGCAAAGTGTCCCGGTTTTAGTTGCGGGAAATCTGGTCACCCTAACTCAGGTTAACACAGACTAAAAACTAAACTGGGATTTCTCTGTATTGATGTGAATTACAACCTGCATTCAGTTAATACAAAGTTGAAACTGAGATACTGAATTTGTGTTGTTTCTCATTATACTGTAAAACTAAATTAATGTATTTTGAGCATTATGTTAATATTATATTTGGTGATTAAACCAGGATTGTTCTCTTAGACTCTTACTCATTATTAAAGTCATAACGAGAGTCATAGCTTACCCTAGACAGGGTTTATTATACAATCAGATGTCTCTTTCACATTTTACCAAGTATGGAGTTTAAGGGTGTAACACTGTGATTACTGCATACAGTGTTTTTCATATTACGAGCCTATGGTGAGAGGGTTACAAATGCTACTTTGGCAATCTGTTAACTCACATAGTGAGGTGTAGACCAGTGTAAAATGAAAACGTCACCCAACTCTTCTCTAGTAAACCTCTCTTTTTTTTCAAGGTTTTCAGCTTGCCTTCATCAGGGTGGTGTCATGTGGCTTATAGATCACTATAAATAATGATTAAAAACCCAATTACAATATTTATATCTAGTGGATGCAGAAATATGAATGACCAGATCTACAAAACATAAAACATTACAGACAACTTTTCAACATTTGTTGTAGCATAATAGTCTTTAATCTTAACCGATCAGTGGGTGCAAAGGTTGAATCTCTTGAATCTCTACCACATGTAGTACTTTAATGTTCTTCGTCTTTGTTGGGAGTTGTTTACCTACATACATATTAACTTTACTTAGTTTTTTCCACATGGATATGTTAACAAATGAATGACATTACTTATTTAAGAACTCAAAGACCGTACTACATGGTGTATAAATGAATGGTATCCAGTTTCTTAACATTTCATGGAAATTAATCATCCATCCATCTTTCCTGAAATATATAGGAATTGAGAAGTTGATCCCTAAGAGTGAGGTACTCTGGATTTTAACATTGGGCACTTTAAGTCACAGAAGGTTAAATGAAGAACTACACTGGAAGCCATTTTTGTAGAGTCTGCTGGATTATATTTGTTAAGAATTATACTAAATTTAGTTCAGCGATGGATGTATTAAGGACAACCACAGATTGACATTGAAATGAGTTTGGTTTATCCATAAACATTAGGAGAAGGAATAGTCTTAGTGAGTTTGAGAAAAGAGGTTTAAACAGTACAGGATTTGCTGCTTTGTATAAAAAATAAAAATATTCCACCTTTTTACCCACTGATAGGTTAAGATAATGTTACGGTCTTTCTCTAGGCCAGTTGGTCTTTGGACTTTAAGTTTATTTTCATTTGACCATGTGACAGTTTTTGAGTTCTTGTGTTTACCTCATGTGTCTCTGTAGTCCTTACCTGCTTGGCTCACCCTTGTCAGCCTGTCTTTGCGTTATCAGTCCCTGTTGTATTGTTCCCACTGTCATGTCATTTAGTTTCCTGTTTTATGTTGTCATTCATTCCCTGTGTTAATGTTTCCCTTCTTTGCTCCTGGTTATGATTTACCAATATTTTTCTGTGTTCTCTGTGTGGTTTTCCTAGTTTCTTCCTTGTGTATGTTTCATGCTTCAGTTTCTTGTTTTATTTTGTAGTCTCTCTGTTTCTCCTGTGTAATGTCTTGTTGTACTTGTACTTCCTGCCTTGTGTTACCCCACCTATGTGATTGTCTGCCCTGCTCTAGTCTATATCCTCAAAGTTCCACTTCCGGGATTGCTCTAGTGCCGCAGGAAATTCCAACGGATGCACGTATTTTCGCAGCGGCTCCATGCGGAGCTTAGCGCCGCCCATGACAATTGTGATTGGTTTAAAGAAATGCCAATAAACCAGAGCATGTTTTTCTCCCATCCCGGAATGCTATGTGGACTAGCCAGACCCTCCTCCGCTCCACAGCGTGTGGATGGTCTGGCAAACCGAGACTAGCCCTGCTCTAATGTGTTTCACCTGTTCCTCAGCCCTCTTGTCCCCTGTCCCTCGTTACTACCCTCATTACCATTGTGTATTTAGTCTGTTTGCTTTCTGTGTCTGTTGAATTCATAGTCATTCGTTGCCAGTCCTTTGTTGAGAGATCTCTGCCTGTGCTAGCTGTATTTCTGTGTTCCTGGATATCTCTTCCGGGCTTTTACTGTGTTTGGATTTTTCCTCAATTTATGTGGATTGTAAGTTTACTTTAAGTTTCATTAAAACATTCATACAAACTGCTGCTCCCTCCTTGTCTTTCTGCATTTGGGTCCAAGCTGGAACCTATTTGTGACGAATAGGTTTATGTGTGATTTATTAAATTGTTTTTGCTAAAGAATATTTTGAAAAGATGGTTGTAATATTGCATTTATATTTCTCTTGTCAATTTAGTTTGTTAAAAGGTTAACACACTAAAAGGTTAGTACACTCAAGTAAAGAAAACAAGTTAGAAATTTGTGCTCCTTCCACAACATTTAACCAGACCATTAGCCAAGTGTCAAGCATCTGTCAACATCATTAGAACTAGTACTAACTGATTAGGTCAGAACTGTTACAATAATAGCGTGAAGAGATATGCTGGCCACTGCTCAGAGGTCAGTACTTACTTTATGTAGTAGGGCACGTTGTTTGGGGAGATGCCCTGCTCGAAGGGGCTCTCTACAGATCCTGCTGAGACAGAGAAACAAGGGTCACAACAATTATTCAAACAGCCTGCAGGCTATTAAACATTTCACACACACATTTTACTGCAGGATCAACATCCTTTAGGTCTAACAAAAGCATTTTCATCCAGGAAATATGTATGCAGCAGTTACCAAAACATCACGTGTAATGAAAAGTTTTCTTAAAACAAATATGCACAATAATGAAAAACAGCATGAAAACAAGAAATATTGCTAATTATCTTACTTATTATGCCCACAAGTGTTGGCACACCAACTATTAAAGCAGACTGTGCTTTCTGGGAATTGTCAACACAGAATGCATCTCTGACCAATTGGATCGCTTGGCTTAAACTACCCGTATACGCACTATTGTGCCCCAAGGGTAAAGTTTGCTGCAGTTAAAAACAATGTTGTGGGACAACTGTTCTCACATCATCATCACTGCTGTTTTTATTATAAACTCATCACTATCTCTTTCTCTCCATTATCAAGCTAGATGGAAAATGTATATATGAACAAATGTGACACTGTGAATAGTGTCTCATCCCCAAAAACTTTGGGGATTAATAATTCAATCTATGTTTTTTCCCTTGGTATCATTACATTTGTTGCCATCTTTTTCACCATCTTACTGAATATATAATTACTATTTAACCCTATTATTTGTATCTGAAGTGTTAATTTCACTTTTAGTTTCTTGCTTTTCTTTTTCTTACAAGCCTGTCTGTGGTTCATACCTTTTAATCACCGCCATGAGCGTATGCGTGATGTTGTGATCTTTTGTTATCTGTGGTCTTTTAATTACTCTGCAGATGAGGTGTAATTAAACTAAAGAGAATTGATGAGAAAAAGCAGCTAGCAGTTTGATGAGTGGCTCCAGGTGGGACATCCATAAATGAAAAAAAAAAAAACATGCTTTATAGTGTTATATTTGTGTCACTTGCCTCTTGAATGCTAAGTCTAGCTCTGCATTTCTACATTACCCCTGTCCTATATTTGTACATGCAGCATATTTGGCTAGAGAGAGTAATAGTGATAACAACACTAAGTAAGAGAAACAGTGATAGCTGTTGCTTGTGGCTGCTTTACGTTCTTTTGTTGTGTGGCATTCTTGTCTATTAAAGATGCTGTTGTTGGAGAAATGATATCTCTGCTCCTTTGAAAATAGATGTTAAGTAAAGGACCGTTAAGAAGTGACTCAAAAATCTGTTAATTAACTTGACAGTTGGCTGAAAAACAGCAAATAACATCCTAACTGTGACCACCAATAGTCTTCACCATGCCCTGCTTAGCAAATGGTCAAAATGAACTACTGTTGCTACACCTTCAAGCTTTTCATTCGAACACAGCACATAGTTTACAATAATACCGATGACACATATCACTCAAAATTCGTAGTAATTAAAAAAAAAAACTAAAACAATATGTCCTCGGTTTTACACAGAGCTAGACAACAACAGACTTCTCATTTCTTGCCATGTTTGTTGGATGACATGTAATGTTGTTTGCTAATGATATGCGCATTAGCCTAAAAGTAATACCAGTTTACCAGTGTAAGTAACATGCTAGTTAGTTGGGCCCGCTAATGCTTGTGGCTTATGTTAGAAAAAACAAATACACTGTTTAATTAATTGTTTTTATTAGGGCCCGAGCGCCGACAGCGCCCCATTGAAACTGAAGGAATTATTATTATTACGGCAAATTAATCACCTTTTTGAGGGGCTTAACATACTCAAAAACTCACCAACATTGGCGGTCGCATCAAACCTGGTGAACATTTACGTATTTTAAGGGTTTCGTGAATAGGCGCACAAAAATGGCGAGCTAGCGCCCCCTACAAAGTTAAAAAAATTTAGCCCCTGCAGTGCGTTTAACGTAGACTAACCATATGCCCCGCCCCATATGCTTAAACCACGCCCCTTTTATAACTAATGACCCATTTCATGTAGAGTCTTGTGTGAGGTATCATTGAACTCAGCAGAGAGTTTGTTTGTCATTGGTCATGATTTGGCCCGCCCCCTATGTTCAAGCCACGCCCCCTTTCATAACTGGTGACCCGTTTAAGGTAGAGTCTTGTGTGAGGTATCATTGAACTCAGCATAGAGTTCCCTTTTCATTGGTGATGATTTGCCCCACCCCATATGCTTAAACCACACCCCTTTAATAACTAATGACCTGTTTCTTGTACACTATTGTGTAAAGTATCATTGAACTCAACAGAGAGTTCCCATTTTCATTGGTCATGGTTTGGCCCGCCCCCTATGCTTTAGCTACGCCCCCTTTCACAGCCAATGAATTGTATTAATGTATCATTGAACTCAGCAGGGAGTTCCCTTTTCATTAGTGACGATTTGCAGTGTCTGAGTGCCACGCAAATGCACGGTCGCAAGGAGTAGCGTCCGCCAGTAACCCCAAAGCAACGCAGAGGAGCTAGGGCCCATCCAACGCTGCTTGCAGCTTTAATTTAGTTTTGATTTTGGAAAAGTTGGTGAAAAAAACACAACCCAAACTCTTTCATTTAATGCAACAATCAATAAGGGACTTAAACCCACATGTGACTGTGATACAGATGAGAGCATCGGTTATATTGGGTTAAGCACTGGGTCATATTAAAAACTAACTCAAACTAAAATAAACAAGCTGCATAAACAGATCAATACACCATCATAGACTCAAGTAGCAGCAGATGAGAAGGAATCTTATAGGATTCATGTTCTCTTTCCCTCTTCACTTATTCAGCTATTCAGTAACCTATTGACAGTCAAGCGATGTGTCACTGTATCACATCTATTGCTAACACGTCACTTATTGAGTGCCACTGAGTGATGCTGCCAGGAGGTGGGTGACTAATTTTGTCTAACACATTTTGTCTTATCTCGTTCTTACACACACACAACCTGAGTATTTTGTTAACTGTCAACAGTCTGATGTATGCAGGTAGGTGTGTGTGCACATTTGTGTGTGAGTGTACTTTACTCACCATGCAGAAGGCCAAAGTCCCTGTGAGCATCCGTCAGCTGCTTTAGATGTTCATTGATGGAGATCTGACGGAGAGGACAAATCAATTTAAATGAAACCATTATATACTTAAGTAAAGAGCAGTAAGCAGACGTACAAGAATGGGCAGATGGAGGAAGAGGAAGGCAAGGGGGGACAAAGACAAGCATGGAAGAGATAATTAAATTTGTAGTGAAGGAATTAGAGAGGATACAGGCTCCTGTGCATCTCCTTCAGCTCTGAATGAGCTGTCTATCTAGATGGGGTTGAGATAATTGTGCCAATTAGCGCGGCTCTGTAGGTACACACAGCGAGGTGGGGCTAAGCCAAGGGGGGTGCACACACTTGTCTCCTGGCTCCCAGAGGCCGGCATTAAAATCCTATCTTTAACCTAAAACAAACAAGAGGTCAAGTAGAAAACAAGATAGTTTTTTGTAGTATCAGAATACTGGGAAAGTCATATTTGCACATCTATTTATGAAATATTACATCCTGTGGTGATGCATCAAGGAATGTAGGATATATTACAAGATTTACATGCCCAAAGTTGCAGTATCAGGCATACTGAATACATAATAATAATACATAATAAAAATAAATGCCTACGGTAAAGATGATTAAGTCTGGGCGACAAACACACTACTCACACAAGAACAAAATATGTTAAACAGATATCTAAAAACAACAAAAGGTAATTCATACAAGTTTGGGGTTTAAGGCAGTGGTTCCCAACCTGGGGTCCGGGGACCCCTCAGGGGGGCAGCAAAGATCAGAGGGGGTGCGCAAGTCTTTATCTGGTTTGAGGTTGAGGTAAAAAATAATAATATTTGCACGTTAAACAAATTATGATAATACACTAGAATATATAATGTATACAAAAGTCTGTATAAAAACTATATATTTTTGTTCTCGCTTAAAATTGTAGGCAGGCTACTTAGTAGGCCAAACCTCCAGGACCTCTTAACCTGTGGCCCTTGCTGTCATCAGGTCAGCTGCTAGCTGCTATCATCCTCATTTTTCCTGCCGCCACGGCATCACTATTTTATGAATGAAACATGGCGGAGAAACGTAAAAGTGCTGATAACTCCTCTGTATCAAAAAAGAAAGTAAGGCTCTATCTCGAGAGTTACCTCAACTTCGGTTTCGGAGGGGGGGCTCAGCTTTTCTTAGACATAAGTAGGGGGGGCGCCAAGGAAAAAAGGTTGGGAACCACTGGTTTAAGGGTTGCACAAATGGAAACTGCTCTGGATAAAAGTGCTAATAAATGCAGTCCATTCCATTGTATATATTGGGGTCTATTTCCATCAGCTGTGGTAAATTAATTGGTCTCCTAACAAATGCAAGAAATTATATCCACAAGAATGATGGGCACATATCATTCATGTTGGTGTGAAATAATGATTTAAGTTTCAAGTTCTTCATTATCATATCCACAACAATTACAGAGAAGCAGTCGTTGGCAATCTGGGATCTCAGGCTCACTCCAACAAAAAAAAAAGAAAATCACACAAATAAAAAACAAAAACAAAATGAGAATCTAAGACATAAAATAATGCAAGTTAAAATATAAGGATGAAATATATCAATAAAATAAAAAATTATTAAAGTAATATAAATTTGTGGTAGACAGTAATTGCAAATTAATAAAACTGAATGTAAACAGGAATGTAGTAAATGTATATGCATAGTGAGAAATATAAATATACATACACACCTACAGCCCTAATATATATGTGTATATATGGTGTGGTATATGGTAACACTTTATAATAATGGTACATGAATTATCATGAATTCATCCATGACTTCATGCATGAAAAAGCATGAATTAGTACATCGTGAACTATCAGTAATGTACAAGGATTAATTGTATGTCATGCATGACTTAATGCAAGAACAATACATTAATTAATGCATCACTTAAGGTATTTGAATCATCATGATTTCTGATTTATTAATTATGTTCAGGTCTTCTACAAAAAACTGACCAGTTTGTGGCCCTTCAAATAAAGTGCTGACCTGGTCTTTAACATTGATAAATCATATCTTATTAATACATTTTAAAGATGGACCAGGTCAGCACTTTATTTGAAGGGCCACAAACATGATGAAGTTATGAGGAATTAGTGTTTAGTTAATCATGATTACAACACTACAATTCAGTTTATTTAGCCTGGCACTTCAATTAGAGATTTACCTATGAAGAAGACATGAACATCATTAATAAATCAGAAATCATGATGACTGAAATACCTTAATTGATGCATTAATCAACATATTGTTCCTGCATTAAGTCATGCATAAGATACTATTAATCCTTGTACATTACCGATAGTTCATGAAGTACTACATAAGTGAATTCATGCTTTTTCATGCATATGTACTGTATATTAGGGCTGTCAATAAATTAAAATATGTAATCACAATTAAAAAAAGTACGCCTAAAAAGTACTGTATGCTCAAAAATATGCTGAAAGCATAATGTGACAAATTCAAGCCCATCAAGCAACAACAGATGGGCATATTTACCTAAGGTGACCAGATTTCTGAGACAAAATCCGGGGACATTTTCAGCTCAGAAGCGTAAATACTCCCAAACAGGTAATGTTTTTATCTTTGTAAACTTAAAACAGGGACACTGCCCCAGGGCCCCCTAGGGGGATCCATGGGCATGCTCCCCTGTAAGAAAATGTTGTCTATTTTAACGTTTAAATGCATCAATCTGGTGCACTTTGAAAAGAAATTCAGAAGTTAGACTTGATTATTCTTATCTATGGATGGAAATACTTGTGCTGTAGCCTGAACTATTTTGCACTTCAGAATTTTAACCATGCACACACAGGTAGAATAGTTTCTTCTTCATATTTTTGCATTAATATCACTAGGAAGCATACCAGTAGAAATATATATTCATATTTGTAAGTGGGATATATATAAGTATGTGTGATTGTCTGGAATCTGGCAATATAATAACCATTATGGTGGGATACACTGGCTAAGCAATTTACAAAAATGTCTGTGCTGACATAAATAGTTTACATGAGAATACATTATAATTTGTGTATGTATGTAGAAATTTTGTTGCAATTTCAAAACCGGATTACCCGTGAACCACTTGTTGCATGTGCTGAGTGAAGAGTTTGTGAGATATTTCACAGAGAATAATGGGTGTGCAGAGATTTATGCAGAATGCAAATATGATAACATTTCATGTAAGTTCAATGTTAATTTTCTCGCAAACCATTTGTCACATTAATACTGGCGCTAATATCATTGGAAAGCTTAGATTCTGGTTGAGGTGGTTGTACTAGACTCAGGCCTCTGTCAGAGGGAGAGCAGGAGTGCGGTTGTGAAGAAGTTGGTAATTTCATGGCTCAGATTAACACTTTTACATGCACTATATCCGTGTCACATTCTCATTAGGGGCTGAGCCCCCCTAAAGGTCTGATCCTAGAATCGCCCCTACTGCTACTTCATACTCCACTACACCTCGGAGGGAAATGGTGTAATGTTTACTGCACTACATTTATCTGACAGCTTTTGCTTTATTGCTTCACGCTGGGCTTGTTTCTGCAACAGCTCATTGAGTATCGGATACAATTAAAACTATTGAGGAAATATTTTCCTTTGACATTGGTCCAGTATTAAACGAGATCGCTGCAGTCGGAAACGGCGAAACAAGCTACAATGTAAATTAATAGGACAATTGTCCAGCTTGTATTTACGTTCATAAAAGTGCTCGTTTTGCAACAGACAGGCTCAAATTAATATTTTAAGTGTCCAACAACATTATGGAAAGGATTTCTAAGGAGGTCGACTTTTCTGTTAAAGAAATGTATGTTTTAAACATAAAAAGTTAGCGAAATTGCGTTCGCTAAACCCACCAGACTTCATGTAAATAAACAGTAATTTTAGCATCGTAAAATATGGGCACATGTATGTTTAGGGTGCGCATTTGGTCAATGTTTTCTTTCTTTTATTCCAATTTCAGGTCTATCAGTCACAGTGAAAACCGGCCGGGGACAGGTCACCGAAACCGGGGACGTCTGGTCACCCTATATTTACCTGAATGTAACTTGCACTTGCACTTGTGACTTGGTAATACTAACAAAATGTAGTGTCCCACTTTACAATTGTAAAGGTTAACTAACATACACATTTTTAAAGCAGCTCAACACTAAACAATGGATCTCATGCTTTACAGCAACAGACACATTGCACGAGTACATTGGTCAGCTAAATGTAACAATGTAATTCTGTTCACAAATACATCCCCTTCTACTAAAAAAACCAATAAAGTCAGGGATGTCTCGGGGGAGGCTACTGTATGTGCGACACAAGGCATATGCTCGAACAGGAGTTGCCTGGACTGCAATCATAGACAGATAGATAGATAGATAAGACTTTATTGTCCACCTTGGTGGACATTTTGCATTCAGTGCCTCTACGGCATGGGGAACGAAGGACGAAGCAACTCAAACTCAGAGTTTAGTGGGTGTGAGGCATCCACAGATATCTCTCTGGCCTTCCTCAGTACCTCACAATCATGTTGCATGCATCAGTGGTCAGTGTGCTGACTTAATGTTCAATGTCCCACTGTCTGGCTACTTGCAGAAAGTGCTTGGCACACACGTTGGTGAAATGTCTATTCTTCATAATAGTCAAAACATGCGACCAAAGTTCCCACCGTGGGTCAAAATAATGTGCTGTGACCTCGAAGTAACTGTGATTACTGAGAGATATTTCCAGTGAGTGCAGCAGTGGATAGTAGCTAGATCGGCTCCGATATAAATTATATATATATATTAAAGCTAGCAAGATTTGAAAGTAGCATCTGCTCGGGGGACTCTCTAACCCCTCCCCCTGCCCTTTGGGGCTGCAACCCACACACAGACTTGCGCAATTTTACTTACTACAGACATGACTACGGCAGCGGGCGTCTGTACAGGATTACAGCAGCTACAGCTGACTGATCTTTTTGGCTCCTTTTTTAGAGCCCATGATTTATTTATTTCTGTTGGGCTGTACCAATGACCATTTCAAACAATATATAAATATTTTTTTTATATTGGTATTATTTACCAACTCTGCATTTAATACTTAAATGAAAATACAAATACTCACACAACGTTAGAGGATGTCATAGGCCAGAATGGCCCAAATGACTTCTGAACCAAACCTATGTTGATTATTTATTAGGCAAATATATCTCTATCACCATTTATCACACGATTTCTGCATAAACAATGCACATTTTTTTTTAAATCTTCTGCTTCCATTAAGCCTTTGTTATCTGTTGTATAATTCACATAAAAAGACAGCTGATGCAGGCGGGCTTTCAGTCCAGTACTAACACTTACAGCTAGAAGCATCCTGACCATCCTTGGAGGAGCCAATGTATGTCTATAATCACTAATGCTTCCTGACACAATGTTCAATGATCCAATGTTCCCAGGCAACACATGTAGCTCTGGCCAGCATGCAGAGCTTTGGTAAACACTGATTAGTGACATATTTCTGTTCCAGGAAGTACAAAAGTGAATCAGTGGAAGCTTAAAGGCGTCTCAACTTTCTTTGATAGAAGACTTGAGGCTGAGGGACTGAGATGGGTTATTACCCAGTCTGAGTTGACAGATTGGCTGACTAACCATCGAGCCTTTTATTCACAACCCAAATAAAGAAGGCCACTGATGAGACATTGTCAGGGGAGTGTACGTGTGTGTGTGTGATTCATGGCATGAGATGAACAACAGATGGAGATAAAGACATGACAGTGATGATCAGTCCTTTTTTGGGTGGGGGGGGGGCTTTGATGTGACATAAAACCAAATAATGAAATTACCTTTAAATCCACCTCACCCAATCCATTTCTGCCTGAGTTGCCTTTTCCTGTATCCACGGTAACCTGAGAACAGGATTGTTGAGGACGAATGTGTCAAAATTGTCCCCAAGCCAACCAATCAGCTTCAACCTTTTAAGCACAACAGAATACTGTGAACCAACTAAATTTTTCTTAATGTACACACACACACACACACACACACACACACACATTTCTATACCCTGCCATTAAAAGGGATGCCAAAATTCCTGGGCATACATCCTGCTCACAATGAACCACGTGCACCCAGACAATTTCAGTTAAAAATTGAAATCCCTGCCGCCTAGATGCAACTCCATCGGTCACAGATTTGTTTATTGGCATTTCTTTAAACCAATCACAATCGTCATGGGCGCCGTAATCGTCTGCACGTAGCCGCTGCAAAATAGCCTCGGAAGGAAATTGTTTTAGTGGAACATGTACATTCAAAAGTTTTAGTCGTGCGAGAGAAAACTCAGATTGGACAGATAGTCTAGCTAGCTGTCTCAATTTACCATGCCGAGATCTGAGGAGCAGTTCATAAATCCACCGAAGTTTAAAATTTGAACACAAAGAAAGCAGAAGGAAACATCGACTAAAAGACTAAAAAATATCAACAAAACGTATGCTGTTGTTTTTTCAAAGCCCCACTATCATTTTAAACCAATCACATCATTCATCCCGCCCGGCTGGTAATGACCAAGGTCGTGCGCAATTCGCATTTAAATCCATCCTTGTCCTACCCTGATCCAACCCACTTGGCGACCTGGGTAGATCGAGGAGGATTAACCCATTCAAACACACAGTCAACCTGGGTTTAACCCTGATTGAGCCATTGGTGTGAAAGGGGTATAACTGTCAGTTAGCAAGCTTGTTAGCTTGGTTGCTAACGTGACAATAAGTTCACAATATATCCTTTTTCATTGGCAAGTACATTTTACACATACAAGGAAGTATCCTCTGCATTTAACCTATGGAGCCAATTAGGAGCAGTGGGCAACCATAGTCCAGGGACCATCTCCAGTTGTAATGCCAGTACCTACGTCATGGGCAATGGCAGGATTCCTAGCATGCCTTTATGGTGGGAGTAGTCTCGCATTGCCAGACCAATCTCAACAGCGCTGTGGATTAAGGTCTTTCTCCTCCACACATACATTCCAGGATAGAAGACATAAAATGCTCTGGGTTTTTTGCATTTCTCTAAACCAATCACAATCGTCTAGGTGGAGCTAAGATCCAAATTTTCTTCAAAACTTGCCATTTTCACCATGTAGCTTGCTAGATTGAAGTTTGTTGTTGTTTCCCGAAGAGAACGGAGTTAGATAACGGCAACACACATTGCCGAAACATCCGGCGGTGCTGGCGATTATCCTGGAAGTGAACTGTCGTTGATCCAGACTATGGTGGGAGAAAACCGGAGAACCCAGAGGAAACCCAAGCAAACATGGGGAGAACATGCAAACTCCACACAGAAAGACCCCGCCCGGACCACAGTTTATTCAAAAATTATTTTTACACCATTAACTTCTGTCTCATAACCGTCTAAAAGCCAATACTCTTTTGTGGAGCAGTTTATACTCTGACAGAGGAGGTTAACTAAAAATAAATCATGGAACACAGCTAATGAAGCTTAGCGAAAGTTCAGGAATACTTCTATTCTTCTCATTCATTCATTCACTCTCTCTGTCTCTCAGATAACTATGGGCGTTCACTCCTTCAGTTAAACCAACCAGGTTTTTACCACGTTCTTCGTGAGCCAAATTATTTGATTATCAGTGCTGTCAAACTTTTAAACCATTCTTCTGCTGCTGCCAGTTGTCATTTCAGTGCAAAATCGATGTGCCCCTCCTCTACCACGTTCACCTTCAGTTCACATCACATCTAGCATCCAGGGTTCCTTCAATCATCAGAAACCCCGCTCCACATCACATCCATTTACAGTAGATATTCAGGCATTTCCCTTTATCCCTTTACCACCACCAGTGTCTGGATCTATCAGGGGGATACCCATTAAAATGGGATGACACGGCGGTGGGGTCTTGACTTTTTACATTTCTAATTTTATTGTGCACCATGTCAATAAATGTATTTTACTTTTAAATTAAGTCTCTCCTGATTAAAATAAGATATGATAGCTTCCCCCATTTTGGACTCAAAAGGTAAGCACTGTCAAATGAATTGATCAACAGCACAAATACACCAGTCAAGGTTCATCAAAGTTGAACTTGACAGAAAAAAAAAAAGTTTTACTTTGTCCCTGCTAGCGAATCCATTGAGTTATTGCAATTAGAATCATTGGTCATGACAAATAATCTGTGAACTGAAAATATGTATAATACAGAAAAGAGTAGTTTTAGCCTACTATTTGCATTTGATTAAAACATTTTATTGTATAATACACCCCTCTCCCGCTATCTGTCTACATCAACTACATGTTCGCACCTTTACTACAAGACAAAGGTGTGTGTGTGTGTGTGTGTGTGTGTGTGTGTGTGTGTGTGTGTGTGTGTGTGCAAGCATCTGGTCAGAGAGACTGGACGTCTGGTCTCTCGTCACTGTGGTGTCACCACTGCACCCATCTCGGCCCAGCACGCCACTGCATTAGTTGGTCTCTCTGGCAGCTGATTGGCTCTATCTGTCACCCCCTGTAATAATCACTGTCTGACTTCCAGCATGGCTGCCACTGGGTTTATTGAGACTGATGGTGGCACACTTTATGCTGCCTCTGATCACCAACTCATGGTGTGTGTGTCTGTGTTGTGTGTGTGTGTTTTGTCTTTATTACAGCTTTCCCACAAAGTAACACATACACACATATGCTAACAGGTACACACACTATTTTATTTATGTGTAAGCTTACCTGGTCGGGGTATCATTGGATAATCCGTAATTAATTTGTATTTTAAAAAAAAAGGAAAAAAAAGGAAAACAGAGCCCAATCCGCGACAGCGCGGGGCAAACGTCAGTGAATATTGCAACACGTGAGCTGCAAGGGCTGTAGAAAATTGTAATTGCAAATTTTCCAATTCATTGAATTAAAGGCCAAAATGTGTCTATGTTGATTTTAGCGCCACCTGATGGCCAATCTTCGCCACATACAGTACAGAGCCTCAGAGTGGCATGTCAAAAAATAATCTAGTCAAGTTTTGCAATGATAGCATTTACTTTGGCCGAGATATGCTAAAGTTTGTGTTTGTTCGCTAGCTACAAAATTCTATTTGTTTGTGTTTGTAATTTGCGCATATTTTAACGTATCAAAATTCTTTTGATAACTTTTGGTAGGTCCTTTTGGAGATGTGATGTGCAAAGTTTCGTGCAAATTCTTCGTGGAAATGTGCGTGGCCTACGCCATGTGATTCAGCATCATTCAAGGACCAAGTGGAAATAAGGTTTTAAATGTGCAATTTGTTACCTCAGCTCCATCTGGTGATGCTTTGTGTCAAGTTTATTCAATAGCCTAGGAGAAATTTGAAAAATAAGGTTAACGATAAATCGCAATTTTACTGTGATAAAAGTCTAGACGGAAATGGCCATGGCCTATATCACCAGATTAAACTCCATTTAGGGAACGCGTGGATACAAGGTTTTTAAATGTGCAATGTACGGTATGGGAGCTATAGGGCAAAACACGTTTTTCTGCTATAGCACCAACTAGTGGAAGTATGTCAATTTTTATGTCCGAGGTCCTTCCAGGGTTCTGGACCAGTCCTGAAAATTGCACTGTCCCACCATGCAAGGTTTAGGCTGTAGCAACACTTCTACCAACGGAAAAATGAAACGCGATTACAACAGGGTTCCCTGCACCCCTGGTACTGGGAACTGCGTTGCCTTGCATACGCAAGCTCCCAGCCCCATCAGGCTTGAACCCCTAATAACAGATATATTTTTTTTTTTCAGTGATCAACAACACAACTGATTTGTGACTGAATCCTGCACATCTTTCGCGATGACAAAATCTGGCTGCAGACAAACATAAAACAATAACAGCGGGTTTGTCTTTTCACTGTCATTAAATAAAGTGGAGATAATGCTGTGACAGCTGACTTAAACACCACATCTAGCTGAAGAGACTTGACAGATCCACAAAGTTGTGAAGACTTGCAGATGTACAATACATGTGCAGACTGCAGATATCTAGTGTTTACACACCTGAAAAAGTGTGTGTGTGTGTGTGTGTGTGTGTGTGTACCTGGAGCAGCCTCCAGCGGGTGTTGAGATCTTCAATGCGTTCCAGGTTGCTAGGCGATAGCTGGATGTCGGGTGGACCAAAAGTGGACGCCAACTGGTTCATGTGTATTACGTCATCCTTAATCGGAGCAATCTCTTCCTGGAACTCCTGCAACATACACACACACACACACACACACACACACACACACACACACACACACACGCATAAGCGCTCGACCACACGCATACACAATAAATTCTCAGGTCATTTGTATTATGCTGCATTGTTTACAGTGGTAAGATGACAGATGGTAAACACAGACAGGTTGTAAGTAGCCCTTGGTTCAGTTGTTTCTCACCTCAACTTCTGCAACAGATGCATCCATCATGTAAACCCCACTTGTTCTGCTTGTTTAATGCTTGTTGATGTATAGAAAACACTAACAGGCTTTAGTAGAATAAATGCAACATTGCTACCATTGTAACATTACTGGTTGATAGATGCAAGCTGGGCTAACTGTTCTATGTCTTCCACTTCAGCTATGATGTATGCCGATTAAGGAAAAGATATGACTGTTACATCTGGCTTTCAAAGTGCTGTAGAACCAATCAATCATTATCAATTTATTCTTTTGGACCTTGGTTCATTTACTACAATTAGGAATGTCATTGAGAAGACCTCCAGAACCTGTACCCAATGGTACCTTGTTTCAGTGGCTTACTTTCTCTCTACTGACAAAAAATGTTTTTTTCAGTTTATAACATTTTACACATTAAACACATTATATTATATTGCAGGGAGGGTTGTCTGCTTGGATTTTTGAATAGTGTAACCACACTTTTCTCAGCTAGTTAGCTAAACTTCAAGCATGCATTAAAGATATAAAATCATGGATGACCTACACTTTTCTGATGTTAAACTTGTGTTGACAAGTTTAACTGAAGTTATTGTGCTGGGCCCTAAACACCTCCAAACTTCATTATCTAAAGATATAGCTACTCTGGATGGCATTGCCCTGGCCTCCAGTACAACTGTCAGAAAGTTATTTTTTATCAGGATATATCCTTTAACGCCCACTTAAAACAAACCTCAAGAACAGCCTCTTTTCACCTTCGTAACATTGCCAAAATTAGGCACATCCTAACGATGCTAAAAAACTAGTCCATGCATTTGTTACTTCCAGGCTGGACTATTGTAAATCCTTACTATCAGGTTGCTCAAATAAGTCCCTTAAGACTCTCCAGCTGATCCAGAATGCTGCAGCGCGAGTTCTGACAAGAACTAAAAAAAGAGATCATATTTCTCCTGTATTAGCTTCCGCATTGGCTTCCTGTAAAATCCAGGATTGAATTTAAAATCCTTCTCCTGACCTACAAAGCTCTAAATGGTCAAGCACCATCATATCTTGAAGAGCTCATATGTACCTTATTGTCCCACTAGAGCACTGCGCTCCCAGAATGCAGAGTTACTTGTGGTTACTAGAGTCTCTAAAAGTAGAATGGGAGCCAGAGCCTTCAGCTATCAGGTTCCTCTACTGTGGAACCAGCTCCCAGTCTGGGTTCGGGAGGCAGACACCGTCACCACGTTTAAGAGTAAACTTAAAACTCTCCTCTTTGATAAAGCTTATAGGTAGGGAGTGAGGAGTTGCAGAGTTCGCCTAGACCGGCGGGGGAGGGTGTGCAGCTACAGACACAGCACCCCTTCTCTTCTATGCTTCTCTTCATAGTCGTCAGATTCATCTACCAACCTTATAGAACTGGCTCAGGTTTGCTTTGCACCAGCTCTTAATTATGCTATTATGGTGTTAGTCTGCCAGGGGACTTCCAATGTCACACTGAGCTTCTCTCTCCTCTCTCTTTCCATCTGTGTGCATCCATGTCCCACAAATACTTGTTACTAATTTAGCTCTGGGGAGCTTATTCCCCAGAGTCCTTATGTTTTTTTCGCCCAGCCGATTTCCTTGGGTTAGGGTGGCACCTAAATCATGGTTACAGCTGTCGCTGTGGTCCTGCTCCGCACCCTGCTATGCCCTACTACTATTTCTAGTCATAGTTCCATTATCTTTATTGTGACTATTATTGCCACTGTTCATCACCACCCCAACAGGCACCGTCAGACACCACCTACCAAGAGCCTGGGTCTGTCAGAGGTTTTTCCCTAAAAGGAAGTTTTCCTCACCACCCGCGGTTTCTCCCTAAAAGTAAATTATAGATTATATCTGTAAAGTGTCTTGAGATAACTCTTGTTATGATTTGATACTATAGCTAAAATTGAATTGAATTGCCCTGACTCACTGTGACTTAAAGAAGCAGAAGTGATGTACAGAAGCTGTCTCAACCACTCTGCTGTATTTTACACTATGACGATTAAAATGTAAACAATTTATTGATCAATAGAAAATGTATTAAAAATAGAAACCATTACACTTTACAAGGTATTGAATTTATAACATGTGGTAGGGCTTGGTCTGGATTGTCTTGGCGTCATTTATGTATGTTTGGCTGTCTGTCATTCAAATATCTTGAGAACTGTTCATCCAGGTGTATTGCTGGGTACCCAATGACGTGCCATGTCAAAGTTTGGAATCGCAACACGTTCAATATTAATAATAAACTTTGAATAACAGCGGGGGCTTCAGGGCTCTGCAGGCGGACTGATTCTTCAACCTGGCTGTCTTCTACGGTTTTAACTTTGCTGCATGGGAGCAGGCAGTCAAAAAATTAATAAACTAATGGAGTCAACGAATTAAGTTGAAAAGAAGATTAAAGCAGCTCAGTGATTCGTTACTGAACAGGAGACATGTCGGTAGCGCTGCCGAGAAATCCACAGCCTCACCTCACCGGTCGAGTTGAGCTGAGTGGAGTGGGTATCTTCGTGATACTACAAAAGGGGGTCCTGGTGAAGAAATTGTCTCTCTCACCAAATCTGCAGAGGGTTAACTGCCCTGTTTTCCAAGGAAAGGAGGACGTCACGTCTCCTACAGTTGACTCTGAACAGGGCTCCGAATCCAGCTGCCGGAGGGAGTTTTCTGTTTCGTTAAATCATGGGCCCGTGTTTTTAACCTGCTTTCTGTTCATCACGGAAGGATCCGCCGAACAAACTAAGTGAACTACACATCCAGAAGTAAGGCTTTAAAGTGTTCTGGGCAGATGTTAGAACAGGGTGTGTATTATTAATGAGTAATATGCTATTGTTGTTATTTGTGTTACCATTAATGTGATTTGATTAATAACGGTGCTATTGCTGCACGCTTTGATTATTAATCTGTTTGGCTGTGAATGTATCTCTGATCCAGATATTGTTGAAACTGTGTGAACTGTAGCTTTTACTCCCCGCCGTGGGAAGTTTAATTACTGTACAAGTAGAGCCATAATCCTGCCTTCCGTTGGTCAACTATGGCGGTGATATAGCCAAAAGACGTTATATCATCCCTGTGGAACGGCTGAGGGTGTGATTATCGTTACCACAGAGTCAGCTGTGCGCTCGCAGAAAGGAGCGGGGAAAATAACCCTCTCTCGTTAAACAAAACCTCAGATTCAGAAGAAGCTAAGTTAGTAAATGCATTAATGCGACATGAATGCACACAGATGGAAGAAGAGAGGGGCTCAGTGTGTCATAGGAAGTCCCCTGGCAGTCTAAACCCATAGATGGTCCAAGGCAAACCTGAGCCAGCCTTAAAAGATTTATCAAAGAGGAGAGTTAAGTATCTTAGAGTGAAGGGGAAGAGTAGATAAAGGTCTATAGTTAGCTAAAACCTCTGAATTGAATGTTTTTTTTAAATTTAATTTGCAGCAGTACTACTTTCCACCTCAACTGTTACTAATGCGCCATGGAGGGCACTGCTTTACCAAATGACATGAGGCTTCTAAGAGACCATCAGACAGAAGCATGAGTACTGATAAACCCCTGTTGTGTGGTGCCAGACGTGTATGCATGGTCAGAATCAGCAGTGTATTCAGATCTTTTAGTAAAATTAACAGTAAGCAAAATGAACAATACTACATTGCAAAAATACAGTTTCAAGTAAAAGTCCTGAAATCATTCTCAAAAGTACAAAATTATCAGCATCAAAATATACTTAAAGTACTAAAAGTAAAAGTACTCAATATGCAGATTTGCCTACTTCAGAATAATATATATAATATTACTGAATTATAATTAGTGATGCATTATTGTGTTATTTACTTTAATGTGGTAGCTGATAAAGGTGGGGCTTAAAGGTGCTCTAAGCGATGTCACACATTTTTTAGGCTACAACATTTTTTGTCACATACAGCAAACATCTCCTCATTATCCGCGAGCTGCCTGTCCCCTGAACACACTGTAAAAAAACGCGGTCTCTGTAGACAGCCCAGGCTCCACAAACACCAACAAAAACAAACTGTGCCAACCTGCAACACGAAACATAACAAACAGTCTTCCAGCGTTCCAGTCAATAACTGACAAGAAGGATTTGGGGGTGGAGGTTGGGATGTTAGTGTGTGGAAGCACGGAAGGGAGGGAGAGGGGACGGGATGAGGAGAAGAAAGGGGCGAGCTAGCCTCGTTTTGTTTGAAAATACTTTGAATGTCATCAAGAAGTGCCGTCACCCAACATCGCTTAGAGCACCTTTAATTATTTTATATACTGCTAGGTAGCTTGATCTATAATTATACATCATTATTTATTAGTTAATTATATTTTATATTAATCTTAATCTGTAAAGTAACTAGAGCTGTCAAATAAAGTGCAAAGAAATGTAAAGAGTACACTATTTGCTTCTGAGATATAGTGGAGTAGAAGAACAAAGTAGCATAAAATAGAAATACTCAAGTAAAGTACAAGTACCTCAAAATTGTAAATTGCTGTACTTGAGTAAATGTACTTAGTTACATTGCACCACTGGTCAGAATTTTTACGGGTGCAGGCGGGAGTAGAATACACACGCAGATAAAGAAAAAGATATCAGAGATGTAGCAAATTCAAACATTTCAAGCCAAATAGCTAGCTGTTGGCAAATGACGTGTATACTTTAGCATAGCTATGGGACGCAACTATGTCATGGCATGTATTGCTTAGGACCCAAGGAAGCACAGTTTTAAGTGTGAAGTTGTTTTTTATAAGCAGTTCTCGAGAAAGCTGCAAGCAATCAAACTATTCCGAACAGGCACGTTTTCAACGGGCACTGCACTAGTTCCTTTAATTGTAAAAAACATGAAATACCACTAAGATAAAGAAAACGTCACCAGTCTTCATCAACCATGATCTCATTTGCTTAGAGTAAATAAACCAAGGGGCAAAAACTACTCTCACAATAATATAGTATTTTGATGGTACATTCTGCTGAATTTAAAGTGAGTGTCACTCAATCAGACCTTGACTCTGTCGATATGCTCTGGCAGGGAGTCAATCAGCAGGTCACCAACAGGTTCCCACGCCTCCTTTACCATCTCTGCCTGCCTCAGCTGTCCGTCCAGCAGGTCCTCCGCCTCCTGGAGCTCCATAAGCCGATCCTGAGCCAGTTCCAACCTCCTCTGCCAGTCGTCCGAGTCGGCATTGAGCCTATCCCACTTGGTCACCACGTCATCCGCTTCTTTGCGTAAGACTCGCCCAACGTTCTGGGCACGCTCCTCTGGGCTGATATCTGAGGGTTGTGCAAAGAAGAAGTCTTGAAAAATGTCTTAAGCAGTGAAAAAGACATCTGGTGACAATAAAAGCAGCTAACTGTATCCTCACAGGCTGTCACACAATTCACAAATCTAAAATCCCTTAGTTCTCCAACCATATATTACATCTAATATTTAAATAATGCCTGTGGAAAATAATAAAAAAAAAAAAAAATTGTGTCTTCATCAGGGGTTGATGCATAGACTGTATAAGTAAAGCCAAAACATCTTGATGGCTGGCTGCAGTATAGGTCATAAATTCCACCCACTCCATGTTAGCGAATGGGACATGGACCAAACAAAAAAATCGTTCGTTCTGTTATTGTCCATTGAATGTCTACACCTGTGCAAAGTTTTAACTCTGTTTAAGACGTGGATTTGAGTTTAAAACCTGTTACCTCTTTTAAAGCAACCAAAACACAAGCATTAGCTGTGACAATAAAGACCACTTATATGTCAAACCACTCAGGCTGAATTTAAACCAAGCAAAATGTCAAATACTCGTACTGTTTCAATTCAGCTTTTTAGACGTCCCCAACTGCTGCTGATTTGAAGGTCAAATCATAGAGACAGAATGTCTTTCTAAGAGGAAGTAAGTGCTCGTTTCCCTCGGTGCGGCAGTGTTTAGCAGCTGGAGTTCACCCTTTCTTCCTGTGTTCTCCGAATGTGTTTAAGTTGGCAGTTGAATGGGTTTAATGGGCCACAGTTAAAGTTCAGCTGTTTTCTAGGGGACTGGTAACCACGCTGCTGCCATGATGTAGAAGGTGCTGCAGGAAAGTGTGCATTAACCCCAATGTGTGGTTGTTACCAGGCTGTACCCAGGGGCCAAAGTTCACTGTGTGAGTCAAAGATTGAAAGGAAAAGGAGCATTAGGTCCGTGCAGGAAACAGGTCTGTTAAATTGACCTAATATTTGCCTTTTATGTAGTGTTAAAGCTGATCACGGTGCTGCTCTAGTAGAAAAGGTCCCTAATTAAAGGGTAGCTTCGGTACTTTTCAACCCTATGTTCCCATGCATTTGTATCTGAATGAATAATATGAACAAAAATCTTTAAAATTGGTCCAGTATTGAGCGAGAACGCTTTCACCGGGAGCCAACATCCATGGTGTGTAGTGACCATTTTTGCGGGGATGACTACTGACAGCCAAAGAGGAGCAGACAGAGCAGAGGTAAGCTAATGCTATTAGCTAAAGTTACTGTGTTGACCTGGCATCAATAAGTTACACACGAAATCATGGATAACGGCAACTTATCTATTTTTCCATAATGTAGTCAGACATCTCTACTAACAAGCTGAGCCTGTCAGTGGCAAAAACAAGCACGTTAAGTTGGCGTACATTGACAGTGTGCATTTTCCCTATAGGTTTACATTGCAGCCCAGTTTGCGGCTGCCGGTTAAAGCGTTCTTGCTCAATACTAGACTAATTTCAAAGATGTTTGTTCGCATTAATCACTTACACACAAATGCATGGGAAAATAGGGTCCAGGTTGAAAATGCTGCAAAAGAGCTTATGCTGCTTAAAACACTAACATTCTTAGTCCATTCATCCAACATAAAACATCAAAGCAAGTCTGAAGTACTGAAGGGGGACAATCTTAACCCCTGTAAGAAAAATGGAGGAGAGCCATTATGCAGAATTGTCAGAAATTATTAAATTTTTGGAAACGTGTGTGTTACCTCTCTGCTCAGGTGATGGTGTGTCTCGGGGCAGCACAGATAGAAAGACTCCCACATCGTCCAGAGCCTTTGTCACAACTGGCTCTTTAGCTCTCAAGTCCCTCCTGAAGCACTTTGAAAACACACACAAATACACGTACACACAACTTACTTTATTTGCATTTTATCTGTGTCACTAACTAGAAAAAATAAAAAAGGTTTGTGACATGTTGAATGTTTTGCCTTTATTGAAAGTAGGTCCATGTAGATATTATGATGGTCATTTATGCATTGTTAGTTCCCTGTGGTATTTTAATTTGGGTCCCAAAATAAGATAGTGTTGAGCCCCTGCTGCAGAGACACATAAGACATATATACTGTGTATGGTTAGAAAAATGCACAAACACCACTGCCATCGTTAGATATGGCAGATGATATCGTTAGATTCAAATGTCTGTGTATCTGAATGTATCTTTGAACTAAAACATGTCTACATTTTTTATGTAATGCTTTGACTAAAAGCCTTTTTCTAATGCATATCTGCAATAACTCACCATTTTGCAGACTCATTGTAGTTTTATACATGAAATAAACAAATCATTCAATCCAATCATTTTGCTTTTTTGTATAAAATGGGGTTTTCATTTAACCCTTTACAACTATACTTTCCATTTAATCTGAGCCTTTGATTTGCAAAATGTTAGCCATTAAGACACAAAGTCTTCCTCGAACATAAATGGCCACTTTTGCGATGAAACCACAAAACCTTTTATTATGAAAGTATCAAACAATACAAAAAAGTATTGCAAGTTCACGTGATCTTACGTTGAGCTTTGCTCTTCTTGGTAATAGTTTGGTTAACTGTGGAAGGTCAGACAATCAAGTGTCTGTGTTTAGTAGACCCCTGGTCTGAAGACGACATGCTTTAATTTCATTGCTGACCAGTAACTAGAAGCCAGATTTAGCTTTTAAAAAAATGACTCATTTTGGTAGAGATAATGTTCAGTTACTAATAATTAAAAACATCTACTTATATACACTTGTAGAACAGAAAGCAAGTACACATGCTTTGTATTTTCAGCCCAATTTCACAAACACCTCTAAAACAACTCCAGAATCAGCATCAGAATGTAAATTTTTTTTTTAGCAAAAATGCTAAATGACAAGCAGTGTGTCTGTCTGTGTCCCACATAGTGTGTTTGTTTCCTCCTACTCGGTGTGTGTCCAGCTGTGCCTGCACGGCGGGGACGTCCCCCCCTACAGGCGGCTCCTTTTCGAGCTGTTGACTTTTGACTCTCAGCCAGTTCAACAGTTCCTGCAGCGACATATGGAGCCTCTTCCACGAGGCCATCTCTGAGTCCAGGTGGGCCCTTGAAACACAAACACAGGCTTTCTTGTTTCTTGTGCTTTATATAAACATCATGATTTTACAGAACTGAGCTACAGCCTCCCCTCACCTCATGCTAAGCGTCTTGTTGCGCAGGTCGTTCCAGCGGTGGCTCATGTTGTCCAAACGTCTCTGGAGCAGGGAACCGTCCTCTGAGTCCCTCAGTGAGGTCACAATTCTCTGCCCGTTGTCATCTAGAGAGTGATACAGTTCTGTGTGGCTGTCAATCTCTGCCTGGAGTTCCTGGTAACACAAACACGCACGCACATGCACGCGCACGCACACACACACACACACACACACACACACACACACACACACACACACACACATTAAGAGTCAGTGGGGAAAAGCAAGAGCAGTAAATTCTGTTGGAGCACACACTTCATTTTCTTGGTAATACCAGCCATCTTTCAGGAATTTACTTTTTCGCTGCTCGAGTGCTCAGTAATGGGATCAGGATCAGAGAGAGTGACTACTCTCAAGAGCAGCAACCACCAGGATTGAACCATAATGCAGGGCGTAATGTACTGTGGATGGAACCTTTTGTAGCACTGAAATGTCAAGATGTGTTATTCTGCCTGTAATCAATTGGTTATTATAGGGTTAGTTACTCGCAAAGAAATTGAGAAACACAGCCAGTGAAGTGATCCTGACTGGTGCTGGCTAATGCCATAATGCTAACACACGCTAACTGCTAACGTTACCGGAGGAGCGGGCGGGCCTCGGCTGTTTACAATTTCGGCAACAACCACCATATGACAGAAACTGCAAGTTTGACTTTCTCATAATGGAAACATGCAATTTAAGTCTGGCAAAACAACCGTGTAGCCTAATTACCTTCTCTACAGATTGCTCTGCAATGTATGGTATGTTATGTTATGGAATATTCTTGTGGCTACCATTGCCAGTTTTACAGTTATGAAATGTTGAATGTAAGATGATTCCCCCTTTGTTACAAACTGACATGCAACCATAATGTGTAATAAACAGTATAGACAAGCTGCTTTTGGTAAATTATTTTGTAGATACAATGCAACAACACATTTTTCATCTACACATACACTTAGACAAAGTTTTCATCTTTATGGAAGAAAGGGTATGTGTTTATTTTTTATTGTTAACAGCCACTGTCACACTAAATTCTTGCTCTTGGGGGGAAATGTTGGGTCTCTGTAAATTATAGAATGTGGTCTGTAAAGTGTCCTGAGATAACTTCTGTTGTGATTTGACACTATAAATACAATTGAATTGGATAGTTAGGCTGGCAGTCACTGATCCCCAACTGCAAAAGCTTTGGCTTCTACTATCAGCCATAGATATATATACGTATATATCTACAAGTATGACAGTCAACATTGCCAGCATCTAGCTAACATTGACGTCGTGGGACCTTGTGTTCTCAACCTGGCAAGCCACATGAGCTTCAAGTCTGGGGAGGAGGGGCCAGGGGGGAGAGGACTTGTTCCAATATTTTGAATTTGGACTGCAGTACCCATTTTAAAAGCTAGCTGTCAGTATTATGTACAGCTCCTTTAAAGATGCTGGATGAGGAATCCCCACAACATGGCAACCCTAAGTTCTTACTTGTTCTTATACAACTTCTGGCCGTTCCCAATCGATATTTCCATGACCGGACACTGCATGCAAGAGTTTGGCTGACTTCCTGTTGCCAGTAGGTGGCGCTATGACTATAACTCAATATTGTGTAGGGGGCGCTATTGAGCCAATTTACCATAATCAAGCCTGAAACCCATGTGAATAACTTCAGTCCTGGACAAACATCATGTATGAAAGATTTAAGGCAGATCTGACAATACATGTTTGAGTTACAACAACTTTCTCTTTCATGATGTAACATTGAAGTTCGACAGGCCGCAAAGGGGACGCT
The DNA here is from genome assembly GCF_031162955.1 of Sander vitreus. Lineage (NCBI taxonomy): Eukaryota > Metazoa > Chordata > Actinopteri > Perciformes > Percidae > Sander > Sander vitreus. The sequence continues at coordinate 11,251,503 of NC_135878.1, read as the reverse complement.
ATTTGACAAAAAAACACAATGTTCAAATTGAAGGATCATCAAGGGCTTTCCTGAACACTTTTGAGGTGGATTTGGTAAACCCATTAGATAGAGGACATCAAAGTGTAACGCCTGTAACTTCCTTTTGTCAGTAGGGGGCGCTATGCTTATATCTCAATATTGATACATGTATCAATGTACATGTCTTCAGGCCAGGACCCTTATAAAGCTATGAGCAGGCATAGGCAGATGGGACAATGTACAGTCTAGTTTCAAACTAGTTCCTGTTTGGCGAGGGAACATCAAAATTTGCCGCCCTGCTTTGCCCACATTGTATGATAAAGAAGGAAAAGCTTTGCAATTAATCTTCCTCAAGGTCTTTCGATTATACTGACCAATTTTGAAGTCAATCGGGTTAAATCTGTAGGAGGACATTAAGTTTAATACATCTTGACGTCCTGTCGAGTTTAGAGTATGGCTCCAAGAGGCTTTTTTGTAAGTATGGATATGATACATATGCAAACTAAATCTCAAATGTCTAGGTCAAACCCACTGCAGGGGCTACTTCTTTGAAGTTTTGTAGGGGGCACTATTGAGCCAATTTACCATAATCAAACCTGAGACCCTTGTGATTCACTTCAGGACTGGACTAACATGTATGAAAGATTTGGGGCAGATAGGACGATGTATGTTCGAGTTACAACATTTTTCTCTTTCATGATGTAACATCGAAGTTTGCCGTGCCGTCACGGTGACGCCCTCAGACAAAAAATCACAATCTTCAAATTTAAGCATCATCAAGGCTTTCCTGAACACGTCAGAGGTAGATCTGGTAAACCCATTAGGTAGAGGACATCAAAGTGTAACAATTGTAACTTCCTGTTGCCAGTAGGGGGTGCTATGATTATAACTCAATATTGACATGTAGATGTCTTCAAGCCAGGACCCTTATGGCGTTTTTCCACTACATGGTAAACGGCTCGACTCAGCTCGACTCTACTCGCCTTTTTTGGTTTTCCATTATGAAAAAAAGTACCTGGTACCTGCCAACAGGTACTTTTTTTAGTATCACCTCCGTCGAGGTTCCAAGCGAGCTGAGGCAATACCAAAAGGTGACGTGAAAACCTGCAGACTACTGATTGCTCGTAGCGAATCATCACTAATCACTGCGTCATCATTGCTAGCGGTGTTTTTTTGCTGCCTCCATCTTCTTTTGAAACAAAATTTGTCTTCTGGCTGTGGAAACAGCCAAATGCCGAGAATCAAAAACAACACACGTTCGACGTTCTGTGTGTGTGTGTGTCACGTTAGGTTGCGGTGTCGCTATGACGACCAGCTACGCTCGCCTCACGCATGAGGCGGTACTAAATCTGCAATGGAAAAAGGACGAGGCGAGTCGAGCGGGTACCATGTAGTGGAAAAATGCCATTATACAGCCTGAGCAGTAGATTGGACAATGTAGGTCTAGTTACTAACCACTTCCTGTTTCATGGCGAAACATGAAAAATCAACACCATGCCCCGCCCCCACTGTTTGGCGTTTGGTAAAAAGCTTAGCAATTTAGCTTCGCTAAGGTCTTTAGATTATAGACTATAGATAGATAGATAGATAGACCCTTTATTGTCATTATACGTGCATAATAATAATACATATGCCTACCAAATGTCACACCTCTACGTGAAAGTTAAAGGAGGGGGCTTTAACTTTGAAAACTGATAGGGGCGCTACTGAGCCAATTTGCCAAGCCCAAGTCTGAGACCCATATCAGATCGCAATTTTTACTAAGTCTGATATGCGTACCAATTTCCGTGCGTTTTTGAGTAGCCCAAGCTTCTCAAAACTGCGTTCAAACGCATATAATAATAATAATAATCAAAAGAAAGGAAAAAAAGAGGAAAAAACATTTGAATTTCAATAGGGCCTTCGCTCCTGACCATGTTGGAGCTCAGGCCCTAATGAAAGAAGAAAGAAAGAAGAAACACTTGAATTTCAAAAGGGCCTTCGCCTACCGACGTTGTCGGTGCTTGGACCCTAATAATACTACCCGAGGGGGAAAATGGGTCATTGCAACAAAGAATAGGACACAGACAAGAATAGAACAAATAGAAAGCACTGAAGACAGGGGAAGTGGAGTGTAGTATAATACGGGCTAATGTATTAAATGTAGTTCTAGAAAGGTTTTTCTTTGATCCAAATGTTCCCTGATCCATTTGAATCAATCCCAGCCCTACAGTATACCTTCATATGAACTTAAACTTTGATGTCTTTATTTTATATTGATAGTTTTCACATTTAATTTCATTAATGCCTTTTTTTTTAAATCTGTATTGAAAACATTTCCCTACTTGCTTTTCAGTTGGAGCAGAATCAGGCTTACTTTTAGACTTTTAGTTTATATATAAACAATATATACATAATGTATAATGTAATGTAATGTAATATAAACAATGTGACAAGTTCCTTTGTTGGTGTACAAAACTAGTGGATTTATACCAAAAATCCCAAAACATGTCAAACAACTTCAAATCTTGTGTAGTAACGTTTAAATTCTTACAATTTATAAACAACTTTTACTAACACTCAATAATTAGCTTGATTTTATAAGTCAAAAAAGTTTTTGTAATAAGCTGACACATTCTTCCAAAAATGAAATACCTGAATTTAGGATTACAATGCTTATTTGCAAAAGAACAGTGCTTAATTTTCTTTCCCAACCTGAACATGGTAGACCTTCCTGCGCAGCATCCTCAAAACTTTACTTTGGAATCCCAAAACTAGACGTCAAAAAGAAGAAGAATAAAAAGAAGACACATCATCTTCTGCTTCTTCTAGTCCCTCAAGATCAGCTCCCAACGTGCCTTCATAAAAATGTCCTCTGTTAAAATGTGTGTGTGACAAAGAGACATTTTGAGATAAAGAGGAAGGGAGGAAGAGTTAGTTAGTTAGCCATAAAAGGGAGACAGAGTTGGAGGGTGTGAGTCAGAGTGAGTTTGAACAGCAGAGGGGGTGAGAAAGAGGGAGAAGGAGGAGAGTGGCAGATAGAACTTTAAAGGATGATAAAACGATGAGTGTGCTCATTTTCCAATTAAACGTTATCTGCGTGCATTGTTGTTTCCAGTGAGTGTGTGCGCTGCCTGAATGCTACGCTGTGTTGCCGTCCGCCAATATAATTGGACACAGAAGACTATCTCAACTCTGCATACAGTGCTGCTGTTGTACTGACAGAGCTGTGAGTGAGTGAGTGAGTGTTTGTGTGTGTGTGTGTGTGTGTGTGTGTGTGTGTGTGTGTGTGTGTGTGTGTGTGTGTGTGTGTGTGTGTGTGTGTGTGTGTGAAAAATGAGTGTGTATCTGAAAATGAATTTCCAAAATGCTGCATGTGTGCTTGGGTGTTTCCTTCACAGTATGTACGTTGTGTGTGTGTGTGTATGTGTGTGTGTGTGTGTGTGTGTGTGTGTGTGTGTGTGTGTGTGTGTATGCGGTGCATCATGCACAAGCCACCAGAAAGTGTGTGTGGGTGCAGGGTGAGGGCGGAGGGTGAAAATATGTTCTCTCGCAGAACAGAGCCTTCCCTTCAACACCCACAATGCATTAGGAGGATTTTGCATTTGTCTGCCAGGCACCGACTGGCCAATGAGATGTCTCTATGCTGCCATGTCAGCATTCCTGTCATACCAGCCGGGGCAGAGAGTCAAGGAAGAGAGTCCTAAAGACCTAGGTCACAAACTGGAAATGTACTGGATGTCTGATAGATCTCACATGATAAAATGTTGCAATCATTAACATTTTAATTTTCTTGATCACTGCTGTGGACAGAAGTATGACATATTTCTGTTGGTGAACTTTGAGTTTCTGTAGGTGATGCCGTTTTCTTTGTCTGTTCAATATCAGTGCTGATCTACCAAATTCTTCTACTTCTGTTCCAAATGAATCATTATTCCTGCAGCCACAAACATAAAATGGATCCCTTGCTTTGTTAAAGATCGACATAACATCTGGTAAAAACTGTCTGTTCTAAAAGCTGTCATGGATAGGGCATGAGGTTGAATGGCAATAGCTTTAAAAGAGTGGTAAACAAATACTGTTATATACTTCCAATTAATCGCTTGTAAAATTGGTCTACTCAAGATATGGACATAGATAGCACTATCTAGTCAGTGTAACTATACATGTTGCAGGGAGAAATTGTATGCTGTCCTTTGGAAAATCATTCCTATAGTGCCCTCCAGCAAAAGGTCAATAATTCCAAATAAGAAATAGATTCCCACTGTGTTACAATGCAGCTGTTGCATGCACTGAATTCAGTGTGTTGATTATGTATGCTTCAACTAGCAAGCTCTGTGAAGGTCTTAGCCTGGAAACATTTGAACAAAAGCTTCAATGACAATTAAAGCTGCAAGCAGCAATGAACGGGCCCTCGCACTCTATGCACGTCGGTGGTGCTGTCGATGCGGCCGTGTATTTCCATGACCGTTGAACACTCCACGCAAGATTTAAAATGAATTTCCTCCAAATAGTGCATAGTGTTGGAAATAACATATTTCAAATTGTGCACCACTTCCTGTGTCCACTATGTGGTGCTAGAGAACACACTATTTATACGTCATGTTGCTGTATACCATGTTTAAACCACATCATGTAAATTTCAGGTAAATCGAATGATTTTCGTCAGGGCTTACTTCCTGTTGCCAGTAGGTGGGGCTATGACTTTAACTCATTATTGACTTGTACATGCTCTCAGGCCTGTTCTCTTATCAAGCATAACAAATGTGGGGTAGATTGGACAATGTACACCTGAGTTATAAACAACTACGTGTTTTGTGGTGTTATATGGTCATTTGACACATAGCTACGCCCACATCGTTGAACGCAAGTGCAAAGGCTTCGCATTTTAGCTTTGGCAAGGTCTTCAGATTGTACTGACCAATTTTGATGTTGATCTGGTTAAGAGTAGTATGTTAAAGTAGTCTGCAAATTGTCAAAATCATCCATATTTGCACATTAATTTGAATATTGCTGACGTCCTGTTGGGTTTAGGGTATGACTCTAAGAGGCTTTTTTTGTAAGTCTGGCCATGATACCATGCCAACAATATGCCAACAAAATGTCATACATCTATATGAAACGCAATGCTGGGGCTACTTCTGTGAAAATTTGCTATTGAGCCAATTTACCATAAGCAAGCCTGAATCCCATGCAGATGTATTCAGGCCTCGACTGTCATCATGTATTAGCGGTTTGGGGCAGATTGGACAATGTACACTTAGCTGTTTTCTGGTGTTATATAGTAATTTGACACCTAGCCACGCCCACACCATATGATAAAAACAAAAAAGCTTTGCAATTTAGCTTTAATAAGGTTTTTAAATTATACTGACCAATTTTGAAGTCAATCGGGTTTCATCTGTGGAGTAGTTAGTTAGTTAAAGTACAACCCCTGAAAATTGTCAAAATCATCCATGCATGTAGACAGACGGCAAGCTAAACTCGTACGTTTTCGTTCGTGTTTGTGTTCTCACATTCACAATCTGCAGAGTAATCCTAAATAAAAATTAAAAAAATTATCCTCAACCAGCTAGCTGCCGTGCTAACCAGCTGTTCCTGCTAACATGACCAACCCGATGATGACCCACATAACTAGCTAACATCGGTTATTCACTGACCTAGCTACATATCCAAAAAAGAAAGACGTTCCCTTGATCATTTAACTTAACACACAAAAATCCCCCAAACGCAGCGTAGGCATGATCTGTCCTTTGGAGGACATCCACCAGACTACCGGGCGCTCGGGGGATTTAAAAGTTAAAGAAGGGAGCTTTAACTTTTACTGGTAGGGGCACTATCGAGCCAATTTCACCCTGCCAAGGTCGAGACCCATATCAGATCGCAATTTTCACCAAGTCTGACATGCGTACTAATTTTCGTGCATTTTTGAGTAGTCCAAGCACCTCAAAATGTGCTCAAAGACATAAAATAATAAAAAGAAAAATCCTTTCGAATACAATAGGGCCTTTGGCCGGTGCTCGGCCAAAGGCCCCTAATAACAAGAAGAAGAAGAAACATTAGAATTTCAATAGGGCCTTCGCCCCCGACAATGTTGGTGCTCAGGCCTTAATAATCAGAAGAAGACGACCAAGAAGAAAAAACATTTGAATTTCAATTGTCGGGGCTTGGGCCCTAATAAATTTTGTCATAACACAATATATAACCAGGTCATTCAGTTACATCTTAAAAAGTGTGACCTCAAAATTCCTCAGTGGGTGGAGCTCTGCACACACTCCTGCGAAACAGGAATATATTACAGTGTGTCCTACCTTCCACTGTGCTAGCAAGTTCCTGGCTGCCTCCGGCTGCTCCTGCATTTTATCCTTGTTGGTGGCATCTATTAAAACATTGCAGGTCGTCTCAGCCTCCGTCAGCCAGTTGAGGAACTTCTCCAGGTCGAGGTAGAACTGCTGCAGTAGCTTCAGAGCTGCCTCCAGAGCCGCCTCTCTGTCTGAAACTCTGGAGAGACATACATGAGACACACAGAGATATTACAGTCATCAATTAAAATCCCTATTGCAGACTATTCCAAGTGGCTGGATCAGAAAACACGAAGAAAATAAGTTTGCAGAAATATGTTTGTTTTCCCAGAATGGCTTTATTAATAAAAATACACCAGTGACTCAATTGGCATACGGCCATAAATTCAATGTGGAGACACCATGCTTGGATGCATTAATGTAAAAAATTAAAAATCACCATAAAAGAGAAGCAGTAAAAAGTTGACAGCGACCAGCCTTCTCCTAGCTTCAAGAGAGAAACAGGATTTGTATTTGAAATAAAAACCTAACTTAAGTCCCAGTTTCTTCACAAGGTTTTCAATATGTTGCTTACAGTTATAATCCTAAAGATTTGTTTATATCAAACCCCATTTTTAAAGCTGAGACTGCTAGACCACCCTCTCCACCCCACACTGGTCCAACAGAGGAGCACCTTCTCTAAGAGGCTCTGACAGCTTCGATGTCGCACATACCGCTACAAGAAATCATTCCTACCACAGGCAATTCAACTTTTTAACACTTCATCACTGAGTGTTAGATAAGGCTCATAGACATTACAACTGCACTAAGTGCACCTTGCACACTAGGTTTATCTACAGCTTTATCAATACTAGTTAAACAGTTGTACATTTTTATTCCCAACTTGTATATATTTTAAATTATTTGTTCTTATATTCTATCCTATTATTATTTCATGTGTATTGTATCCTGTTATTTCATGTATATTCTGTATGTGTGCTGTGTCTGATATTTTGCTGCTGCAACACTGGAATTTCCCATTTTTATGGGATTAATAAAAATCTATCTATATATCTATCTATCTATCTATCTATCTATCTATCTATACTGTTATAAATTCCATCAACAGATATACAAAACTACATCATCTGCATAACAATGAGTATATACATTAAGGCAATTTAAACTTAGCCCACTCACTTTTCACACAGAGTCCAACATTCATATAATAGGCAACAGAGAATGATCAACAGTAAGGCTTCCTTTCTTATTTCATCAGGAATGTGAGTGGCTCACACCGTATTGATTGCATCTAGAATTAGTCTTTCTGTCTTGTGTTCAAACAAGTTGTATAATGGTGTTTATATACATTTAGTGTCTGTGTCATTACCGCCTGTTGATGTGTGTCCAGGTCACCACCATGTTGTTGTTGACCTGGGTGACCTTGTGTGTGTCGTCATTGGCATACAGTGTTAGGAGTTTGTCAGCCAGTGCATTGGTTTCATCTACCTGACCCTGCCACTGCTCCAGCTCCTTTACAAAGAGCTGAGGAAAGATAAGTGTGAAGAAGGAAAGGAGAAAAAAAAGAAATTGAAACAATTTTAAAATGTGATGATTCATGCTCACCATTTAAATGTCTTTAGAGTCATCCCCAGTACGAGTAATATCATATTTCTCACATGCTAGGTGGAAAATGGTGTGTGCATCTTAATTATGAGTACTTATTATGCTAATTTAGACACAAAACATAATTTTTTGTTTAAGACATTTATGCAGTCAGTGACAGGATGTCCAACCCAACCTTCAGTTCGGCGTTTTGTTTCTTCAATGCTTCCACCGTGTATGTGATTTCCTGCCAGGACTCCAACCTCTCACTGGCCCGTTTGATAAGGTGATCCACTCCCTTCTTGGCATCCAGCCAATCCGTAGAGTCCTGCAGCATATTGTGGAGCTGCTTTGTCCTATCAGAGAGTTTGGTCTGAGAGTCTTCCCAGTGAGTCTGAAGCCTGTCAACTATAATGACAGAAAGAAAGAACAGCAAACTGTTTTAATATAATGTTCAAGATACTGCTTTGCTGTTTTTTTGTTTGATTTTTATGTAGCTGACATGTTGTTTTTAATTGCTACCACAAAAAGATGTCAACGTGTGTATACCTACCCTTACCAGTGGTGAGACTTATAACATATAAAAAGCCCACTCAAAAATGTCAAAGGCATACATTATAATTGGACACTTGGGAGATATTTATTAAGGATTTGTGGCCCTTCTTTTCCTGGTAAAACATGCAGGTAAAAAATAAAGTGTGAAAAGTAGAAAAGTGGCATTGCGGAAAAACTCCATGTTTTGGGCTTATCCCCCTTTAAATCCCTTTTGTCTCTGAAACCGTGGCCTCCAAAAAAAAACAAAAAACAAATGTAACAACTAAACCTATTTTAAAAAGGATAATACTGTCTAATTAACAAATAAGATCAGGCTTTGATACACTCACACTTCTTGTTAGTACATATATTTATTGTTAGTTTGGCTCTGCAAATTGTATTTGTTGACAACAAATTTATTTATTTGAAAGGGTGTGCATACGACTAAAATGACACCATCATAACCACGACATGACACCATGAACATAGAAATTTTGAGATTAAAGCTATAGTGCGTAGTTTCTGTCGCCACCATGAGGAATTCTAAGTAATGACAACAAAACTGTCGGCACGGCCACATGATACAAGCCAACCTCGCGCACTGCCCCCCACCCCTCCTCCACGCAGTTGCTAGTAGCCAAGGAGGACACAGAGGATTAAAAAAACATGGACTCTTCAGAAGAGGTAATTATCTTTACTCAAGTTTTTTACTCAAAAACTTGAGTAAAGATAATATTCTGTAAAGACAGTAAAGACAATATTCTGAACATAGCCATACTCATAGGCGTAAATCCGGACCCCCCCACCACCCCCTCCCCCCCATCTAAGGGTAGTCCCCCCCTAGAAATATTATTAAAAACCATGCTGTGTATTGTACACAACATAATGATGTATACTTAAAATATCTGTGTAAGTAGTAAAACAATGCAAACCCCCAAAAATGCTTTTTAAGTTTAGAAACATTTTTAGTCCCCCCTCCCTTGTCTCACAGTGGTTTGGTCCACTGTGTGCTTTACCCACACACAACAAGTCTGGCGGACCATGGGAGAGAATGAGAAACATACTGGTAGTTGGATTCGCTACAGTAAACTAAGTTGTGGAATGTAGTAAGTAGGCTGTTCAAGGCTATTTTATTCACATTAACATGAATTTGTTATCCTTGGCGCTCCTGTTGCACACTTGGGCATGGGGTGGGATCAGAAAGAAGGCATTATTATAGGTGAGTGATTTAGGCTGTGGCAATCATGGCTTATCACATTCACCGCTTTCACCCACTTTAATCACATAGGGGATCTCCCCAATTTGGGAATCCTGAAGAGAGTTTTCCTCAGAGGAAAGTTATTGGCTGGGACTTGGCACGGATCACATATATTGTTGCTCATCACAGCCACACATAGGCTACCTGTAGGCTATTATAATTAAAAAGGTGGAGCTCGAGGCCAGCCTTAAAAAAAGATGACGCATGCAGCTGTTACCTCGTTACCCGGTGTTTAAGATGGAGACGTTACCAAGAGTTTAAGATAGAGACTGGCAGGAATGGACGGTAGGCTGAGGGAGCTATAAGCAGAGCAAGAAGTTTTAAGTGATTCACAATTTTTCGTGGAGCTGTGTGAACTGTTTTCAACAGATTGGGGGGGACATTACTTTACAACAGTTTGATGCTGGTTGCACAAAATGTAACCAGCCGATCTGCCGTGCAAGGGTTGACAGTAAAATGGGACTGTATTTATTTATTTTTATATTTGACATCATTACTCCAGTTAGAGATGCAGAGGGAACAGATACCTGCTGCCTTCAGATGGCTGTAAAGAGAATCACCGGTGTATAGCCTTCCTCTTGTCGGAATAATAATGTCAAAAAATGTCTTCTCTTTCAGCAATATTCCAAATTCAGCATCTTTCAAATTCAAAGATGCTATTCAATCTTTTGCTTTCTAAACATGCCCAACGCCTTTTCGTCTGTGTCCAAGGTGTGTCATATGCACATAATATGTAGATGAGGTACTGGTGTACTGGTGTGCCACATGCACGATTCAACAGGTGAATAAGATTTAGGAGTTTAGGATCAAACCAGCCCTTATTTTTATTTTAACTTGTTTTACCAATGACATGAGGATGGATTTGTACATTTGTCTCATTGCTTACATTTGCTTTATTTGTTGAGAGATTTGGAAAATGTTAGTTTTAGGAGAAAACACAATTTTTCAAATGAGATACTGGTGCTGAGAGAGTGCCAAGGCACATTGTATTTCATTGCTGTGGTACTTCGTACTAATATGCATATGACAATAAACATGAACTTGAACTTGAGATGTGTGTGTGTGTGTGTGTGTGTGTGTGTGTGTGTGTGTGAGTGTGTGAGTGTGTGTGTGTGTGTGTGTGTGTGTGTGTGTGTGTGTGTGTGTGTGTGTGTGTGTGTGTGTGAGAGACATACTGCGTTCAGTGATAGCATTACGGGTCTCCTGGTTGCTGGTTTTGTTCTTCAGGTTCTGGGCTGCTGTGACTTGTCTCTCCAGGAGGGGGCAACGCTGGTCCAGCTCCTGTAGATACATCTAAAAACAAATCATTACAGACGTTATCTCAGGACAATTTACAGATAGAGAAGGTGTTGACCACACTCTATAATTTTATAACACTTCCTTTTAACAGGCAGAAACCTTGGAAAGAACCTGGCTCTACGTGGGCGGCCAGCTGCCTCGACCGGTTGAGCAGATAAAATGAATTATTATTATGGACACAAATATGAAAAATCTGTTGGTATAGTCCAACTTTCATGAAGCCCATTGAGTTCCCTGTTGTCCTGTAAATCTAGTTAACAGTAATCTCTGAGGTCCTGACCTTTAGAATGCTGATGTTGTCGTTGATGTCATCCAGGTCAGCCACTACCACACGCTTGTTCTGCACCATGTTATCCAGCATGGTCAGCCAATCGGTGAGCTCAGCCCAGGACTTGTTGAACTGAGCCAGCGCCGCAGATTCAGGCTGGGAACTTCCTGTCAAACTTTCATCTGACACACACACACACACACACACACACACACACACACACACACACACACACACACAATGTTTAAATAATGTATTCATGTCTAGTTATAGACTGTTGTTGGGAGGATAAATATACAGAGAGGGTTCACACCTGAACAAAAACGTACATAAACCCACAAGTAAACCTGCAAACAGACCAGTGGGAGACGCCTGTCTCAATGTATCTTCCAGGACAATTTGCTCGGTGAAACAAACTAAAGGTACTGAGGGTTTATGAGAATATCAACATGAGGAGTTGTTTTTGTTCCTTAAACTCCATAATTCCCATAAGTAATAGGTGGAAAAAGTTTAATATTGCACTATATAATCCTCCCTCTTAGCTCGGAGTACAGAATTGGCTGTTAGCATCTAGCTAACAGAGCCTGGTCAGAGGCCTGGATTTTATTAAAATGGAATAGTTTGCACAGAAACTGGTGAAGAAGAAGCACAAGTTTTACGGTGAAACTGTGTGTTTATGGCTGTTTAATGAATACTAAAGTTAGCTTTTTTAATGCTTACATTTTTTTTAAATGATAATATTGCTTGTGTGAGGGAGGGCTAAATAGTCAACTACAACTAAACTTGCCTGAATGCACCACAGTGTAATCATACAAGCATTATAGGCTACATCATCAGAGGTAAGGTTACAGGCACCAAGATGAACATTTAATAGCATAGCCTGGCACGGCGGCCACATTTAAACACACACACAGATATATACGCTATAGATAGAGGTACATCGCCACCAACATGCTCAGTAATATTAAAAATTACACTTAAAACCACATAAACCATGCACAAACAGAAACTGTGTGGCCTCGTAACATACTACTGGCCTCGTAGGCTATGATTCATATACATTTTTGGTAATTTAAAATATTTAAATTTCCTTTTCTAAATGCATAGGTGCAGGTACCTGTGTGCTTTGGCATAGAGGGGTGGATGTTGTCGTAGGAGAATAAAGTGCTGCTGATGGGGAAAGGGCTGAATTAACAGCCACGTAATGTTAAATTCTCTTTATAGTGTTTAAAGTCTTTATATACAGTCTATGGTCATTGCTTGGCACTTGTTGAGGAGAAACTTGTGGATGAGTAGGTGTCTGGGTTGAAAATGATGGCTGAATTGGAGCTGAATTCTCTTCCTCCTGCTCCTTACAACGTCTTTTTGTGACAAACTTAGGCAAACTGCTTTGTTTTGCCGTGAGCAGAAAGCAGGCTTCTGTTCCTCTGTGCAATGTGTGGGCTGTGCACAGAGTGAAATAGGAGATGCTGCTGTGTTTTTTAAATGCATTGCCACTCAAAAATTATGACATACCATCATCATCACATGGTAAACAAGAAGAAAGGTTGTGTAGTCAGACAATTTAAACAGTATTCATTGGTTGCTATTCACTGGATGATCAGCAAAAAGGAAGCCTACGCGGCTGGAAAGCGTCACTGCTACTAGCTGCTGTTTCTCACTGGAAATTCCATTGTCATTGTCAACTACCTAGAGTCGACAGACGTCTGTCAAAGTGTAGTCTCGCATAGCTAGACTTATCTCTCTCAGCGCTGAAGTATGAGACACCTACACCGCTTATCATTCTGGGATAGAGGAAAAAAAACTTTTGGCTTGTAAGCGTTTCTTTAAACTAATCACAATGATCTCAGGCGGCACAAAGCCCTGGATGCAGCGACGGTGCCCAGGCTTTATCCCAGCACTATACATCCGGGAAGCCAGATTAGTCAAAGTGTTGCTTGCAGTGAAAATTGTTTTATAAATGCGAGGATGATTGTCAAATACAAATGTACCGCTAAACAGTAATTTTACTGGTTTGTAACAAGTTGCTGTATTTGTAAATAGTGAAAATGCCCATATATTAGCTATCAAAACATTGTGGCAATTAGTCTTTTAACCCCTGCTTTAAATGCATCCTCTGTTGTTTGTAAAAGGGAATTCTGTCTTTAGCTCAGTCCCATGGTGTTGGTAGGATTGATTGATTATGTGTTGAGCATTGTGATGATGGTATACATTATATATAAAATAGAATTATAAAAAAAAGGATACACACAATTAGTAGTCTAGAATTAGAACATAGCTTTTAAAAATAATGGATTTCGTTGAAACAATATTAAAAATCTTTGATCAAATATGCATTGTATATTGAAGATATCTCAGATCTAGCCCTAACTCTAATCTTAAATCCTCTGAAGTTGCATCATCAAGGTTAAGGCTGGCTAAAATATCCACAATACCCAAAATATAATTATTTCTTGCACTCAGAGCTCTCTAACACACATTGAGACATACATGCCAACTGACACACCCACTGATGAAAATTAGGTCTTACTGGCTTTTTTGGCTACTAGCAGAGCAGCCATCCTCTCCTTATGCTGCCGCACCAGTTCCAGGATCACAGTCCAGTCTTCCCTTAGCTTGACATACTTCATCTGTCACACACACACACACACACACACACACACACACACACACACACACATACACACACACAAAATCATTCCATGTTGACAACAAAGTTCACAGATAATCACAGAAGAATCACAGTAGATCAAGTTGTACAGATGCATTCAAAGTCGTTTATTTTGATATGGCAACATCAGTTGGTGGAATATGAAAAAGCATGAATGCTGTTCCTTTCAATAGATAAATCATTGACGGATTGTTTGATTTCCTCACCTTGTCTGGTTGGCTAGGACGACTGTCCTTGTACAGTTGATCAGCTCGCTCCAAAACCAACTCCACTTCTGGCTGCTTGACTTGCACTTCCTCAATGAGCTGAAGTGACAAAACAAATGTTGAATATAGCATGTAAAAGGTTTGTTCAAAAGGACCAGCACTTGCTTTTTGAAATTCTGCATTTCAAAATCGGGCAGTAGGCTATATGTAATTGAAAAAACTAATTTTAGCCAATTTGGGCTTGAATGTTATGGTAATGTTTGTGTGTGTGTGTGTGTGTGTGTGTGTGTGTGTCTGTCTGTCTGTCCTACCCTCGGTGGTGGCTCCTCAGGGCTGTGCTCTAGCTTGGCCCTGGTGCTGGACGCCCAGGCCGAGAGGACGTCCAGCTGACCCTGAAACTTCTCCAGCTCCCTCAGCAGACCCTCAATCTCCAGCTGACGCTCAGGCAGAGCCTTGGACACCTAAAGAAAGACATGCTGTGATTTATCAGGTACATGCACCGGTAACACTTTATAATAATGGTACATGAATTATCATGAATTCTTGCATGAAAAAGCATGCATTCATTCATTTAGTACTTCCTGAACTATCAGTAATGTACAAGGATTAATAGTATCTCATGCATGACTTAATGCAACAACAATACATTAATTAATGCATCAATTAAGGTATTTGAATCATCATGACTTCTGATTTATCAATGATGTTCATGTCTTCTTCAAAAAACCTGACCAGTCCCAGCAATTTACATATATTCTTAAAAAATGTAATTGTTGTTATCATTGTTAACTAAACATTACTTCTTCATCATGTTTGTGGCTCTTCAAATAAAGTGCTGACCTGGTCCATCTTTAACATTGATAAATAAGATATGATTAATGGTGGCATAAAATTAAATGTATTAAGAATCAAAGGAGTGGGTTGGCAAAATGATACTGAGGTCAGTACATTGACACAAAATACAGTATACTGGAGATTGTTATAGTTGCTTTATTCACAACAACATAAGACACTTAAACAGTAATGCCTGTGAACAATGCACATCCAAGTAGGATATTTATGAATTTTACTTTTTACAAACTTCTAAGTGTCTGAACACAAGAAACGTCTTGACATTTTTATTTTATTTGAGGGGTCACAAAGATTGGGGCATATGCCACCATTAATCATATCTTATTTATCAATGATGACCAGGCCAGCACTTTATTTGAAGGGCCACAAACATGATGAAGTAATGAAAAAGTAATATTTAGTTAATCATGATTACAACACTATTCAGTTTCTTTAGTCTGTCACTTTAAAAATAGAAAAATAGATAAAGTAACAAAAATAGATATATTTTTATCTGCTAAATGCTTCACTATCAACATGTTCACCAGCTAGTCTCTAACTGTGTCTGTCTGATGTTTGGGGCAGCTACAAAACATAATGATGTAGATGGTTTGACTTTATAGCCTGGTGCAGCTTTGTTCTGATGAGAAATATGAATATTTACAAAATGCTGGAGTGCTGTTAGTTGTAGTATTCACAGAGGATGCTGCTGACCTGAGCCCAGCGAGTGTTGATGACCCTGATGTCTTTCTGTCTGTCAGCAGGAAGTGTTATCTGTTTGTGTCTGGAGTTCAGGTCCTCCATCGCCATCTTCTTGGCAGGAAGCTCCTCCACACGCGCCTGACACACACACACACACACACACACACACACACACACACACACACACACACACACACACACACACACACACAACACACACGCAAGTCTGAATTTAATAAAAATCATTAAAGCAGCTCAATGTAAGACACAAGCTCTTTCAGTCTAATTATGTAAACTCACTTCCAAATACACATACACACACACTAACAAAAAAGTGTTTTCATGGTTGAATTTGAGAATGACATACAACCATAAAACCCTCACAATGACATTAAACAAACCAACACGCACACGCAAACACACACACACACACACACACACACACACACACACACACACACACACACACACACACACACACACACACACACACACACACACACAAGAGATGCACATTATGTGATGTGTCTCGATGGTACCTGGACTTTGCCCAGAGTGTCTCTGATGTGCTGTGGCTCTGCAGGCTGCAAAGGGATGTCAAGGATGCACTCTGCTTTCTCCAACCAGCCCAGCATGGAGCCCATGTTCTCCTGCAGCTCTGCAGTCACCGTGTGTGCCTCTGCAGACCTGCACGAGTCGAGGGCGACAGCAAGAAAAAAAGAGGGAAGGAGGGTGAGACATGTTCGCAAGACAGGAATAGCCTCATGAAGTCCTGATGAGACAGTTTGATAACACACACAACAGAGTGGGTCTCACTTTCACCCCAGGAGTTGAAAGGTAACTTTGGTATTTTTTAAACTGGACCCTATTTTCCCATGTTTTTGTGTCGGGAATGAAAAAAAAAAATTGAAATTAAAATGTTGTCAATTTACGTCCACTAAAAGTGCTTGTTTTGGCACTGACATGCAGACAGAGATGGGGACTCGAGTCTGAGACTCGGACTCGAGTCGCACTTAAGTCGCACAAACAGCTGACTTCAGACTTGACTCGGACTCGACCCAAAAGACTTCAGACTTGACTCGGACTCGAGCTTCGAGACTCGTCAACAACCATGCAATTATTGCTTTTTAAATCAAAATGTATTCATGTATTTCTATTTTCTTTTATTGGCGCATATACGGGGAAACGTATGTCGAGCTGTATGTCCCCTTCCCTTTGCCATAATGTGCAACGTAACGCATGCGCCTATGTGCGCGCACTCACATATCAAAAAATGCATTGCCGATGACGACACCAAATCCTCCTGGAGTTGTGCCTTTTCTCATTAGTTTTGCTTTCAATAACTTGGTAAACAGTGGCAGTAAGCTAACAGCTACATGCAAAGTGTGTGGCACCAAGATAAATGATGCCAGATCAACAACGTTGGACTTCATCAGGCATCTCAAAACGCACCTAAATAGGTCAGTCACTCACACACTAATGTGAAAAGAGACGTTACATTTAGCATATATCGTCACAGGTAAGATGCTGGCCTCACTAACCTCTCCTCCTCTGAGTCGGGTCTCCCTCGCGCTGGACTCAGTTTCACTGAGCCTACTAACACTTAGAAAATAAATGGCCTTACATCAGTGAGTTCATACTGCTTATTGTGCGTAATTTGGACTGACACTGAGATGCATGTTGTTCTGTAACTGGTGTGGCGCTGCCACTTTTCTTACATTTAGCATATATAATCACAGGTAACAAGCTAACAATCGCAAAGTGTTGTGCTAATGCTGGGAACATGCACATTGTATCTTTATAGTTGTATCCATATGATGTGACAGACTTACGTTAATATTTCACCAGGTCCGAGGTCTAGAGGGATGTGTTAAGTAGACCCCATAAAGTTATCGTACAACTGATGTTGATACTGTACTATATGGATGGTAGCTACAGGACATGTTTTGAATTCATAAGATTTAACAATACAGTGTTAGGGACAGATCAGATGGCAAAAGACTTGAGACTTGACTTGAACTTGCCCCTCAAAGACTCAAGACTTGATTTGGACTCACTTGAGACTTGACTTGGACTTGCAAAAAATGACTTGTCTCATCTGTCAACATCTCTGCATGCAGATTATTATGTTAAGTGTCTGACAACATGGAAAGGTTTCCTACAGAGGTCAACCTTTTTGTTAAAGAGTAAGAACCTTTTTGATTAAAATGAAACAGCCCTGAAATTGCTATCTCGAAACCCACCAGACTTAATTTAAATAAATAGAAATTTTATTATCGTAAAAACAACACTTCTTTAAAAGTCGACAGAAACAAAATAAAACTATCAAAAGCCTTCTTGGTTCGTTTTTCCACTGTGCAAATATCACCACTCTGGTTTGGTTGAAATAAACTTAATTCACCCATTTTCATGTGAAAATATGCTGGCTCTATACATGCTAAAAGTACTGTTTATTTAAATGGAGTCTGGTGAGCCTGGCGATTTTGGGGCTGTTTTTGTTTAAACAAAAAGGATCTTACTCTTTAACAAAACGGTCTATTTCTGTAGGAATCCTTTTCATAATGTTGTCAGACAATTAGAATAATATTCTGAACCTGTCAGTGGCAAAAACAGCACTTTTAGTGGAAGGAAATTGATGCTGTGCATTTACCCTATTGCAATGGTTCTCAAAGTGGGGTCCAGGGACCCCCAGGGGTCCTTGAGGGGGTTCCAGGGGGTCCGCAGCAAAAAGTGAAATCCATCCATAATTAACACAATGTTTAATAGATTCTTAATATATCCTTATTCATAGACGTTCTGTAATAAAACATCTAAAAGCAAAATCGAATCAAATGGGGGTCCGTGGTCTAGTTTCTGTCAGTTTAGGAGTCCTTGATGTCAAAAAGTTTGAGAACCACTGCCCTATAGGATACATTGCAGCCTGGTTCGCGGCTGCCGGTTACAACGTTATGGCTCAATGCTGGACTAATTTGTTCACATTAGTCACTTAGTAATTACAAAAGATCTTGTAATTACAAAATCCTGATCTCATAATTTTTAGAAAAGATCTCATAATTATGAGTTCCTATCTCGTAATTTTGAGAACAGATCTCGTAATTATGAGTTCTACAGATCTCGTAATTTTGAGAACAGATCTCGTAAGTATCATTTTAAACACCTAGAAGGCGGCATATCTAGTTGTCAGTAGGCCACGGCTCAGTGATCAATTGTACCACCGAGAGGTAACATTAAATTCAGCTGGGTTAAGTTAGCGTGATACTTCTAATGTAACTTTATAGTATTAGTTAATGGACATTGGAACAACCGCAAAGTCCTGAGGTGCCTGCGCAAAGTCGACAAACTGATAACAATCCCATCTATAGTACTTATAGCATCTCCCAATGTCTCAAACCCAAACCAAAATAAAAATGGATTAAACTAAACAGGTGAGACGTAAGCCTATTTGCTTCCATGGCATCAGCTAGCCTGAAAGCTTCACACAAGAGAGCTGTTTTCTGTTGTTGTGGAAATACATTTATCTTATAATTACGAGATCTCTTCTCAAAATTACGAGCTAGGACCTCATAATTACGAGATCTTTTCTCAAAATTATGAGTTATCTTTTCAATATTACGAGATAAGGTGTCTACATTTTTTTTTCTATGGTGAATGTAATACGCTTCTGTAACTTAGACACCAATGCATGGGGAAATAGGGTCCAGGTTAAAAAATACCCAAATTACTCACACAAAAAAAACGAATAAAACTTAATATTCTGCGCTCCCCCTGTTATAACTCCCTGCCCCCTCTAGGGGAGCGCCCCCCAGTTTCGGAACCACAGATTTAAAGGCACCTTGTTGTGTTTTTTACGACAAAGTTCCTATTACATGACCTACAGAGACAAATTAAAAGAAAATGATTCCCTAAGTACTGTCAGGGACATTTGAAAGTAAGACAAACAACCGATTACCCATGACCAGCAGCCACACACTCACACACACCTCCTCTTGCGCTCATTGAACTGCTTGCAGACGTTAGCCCAGCGAGTGTTGAGTAATTTGAGCTGTGTTCGGAGCCGCGATGCATCGTCTGGTGTGCTCAACTGGCTGATGTCCTCTCCTACAGAATTCACTCTGCACAAAACCACTTCCTGAAGAGGTACGGCCTCCGTCAGGTCCTGCACACACGCACGCACGCACGCACACACACACACACACACACACACACACACACACACACACACACACACACACACACACACACACAGATTAGCCTTTTTATAGTTTGGTCTGTGTGGGATTTATTTTAAGGTTAAGAAGGGTTCCAACTACACAATAGTTTTTCTTTTACGATAGTCACTGTGTCAGATTAGACGATTAGTCATAAATTCTTGCCATGACTTGGCCAAGAGACATAACAGACTACACGTTGGTCCCCGACGAATCAAAGCTTGCCATCTTTCACAATGTGTGGGATGTCATCAGGAACATGCTAGGAACTGACTTCTAGGAACATAACAAACAAACAAACAAACAGTTTTTTGCTGTGGGGTTAGAGTAAAAGATTGATACCACTCTAATATCAGTCTGTTACAGTAAGTATTACGCTAGAGCCAGAAGGCCGTTAGCTTAGCTTTGCAAAAAGACTGGAAACTGGGGGAAACAGCTAGCCTGGCTTGGTCCACAGGTCAAAAAGGAATTAACCCGTTACATCTTTTTTGTAAAACCTACATAATCGGAAAGGTTAAACTCACAATTTGTAGTTTTATGTGGAGTTACGGGCTGAAATGTTTTCTTGACTTGGCCAGTGGTTAAGCTAAGCTAATCGCCTCCTGGCTTTATATTTAGCGCAGGGACATAAGATTGAAATTGATCTCATCTACTTTTAGACAAGAAATCCAATCAGCTAATGTCTCAAAACATCAAACTATGCCTTAAAAGCTTTAAGTATTGGGATGTTATTACAATACCAATTGATTCAATATATCTGGGGGAATGGGAGCGGTTCAGGTAGCAGCTTGTGATTTGATGTACCAGATGGTTCTCTGTCTGTCTCTATCCAAACTCTCTTACACTCCCACGCACGCACGCACGCACAGACACACACACACACACACACACACACACACACACAATCAGAACACTTTCCTTTTTAAGCCTCATGTAACAATATTATGTCATCAAATTTGACATTTCAATGTTACATCAACCCCAAAAACTGAAATTGAAGGATTATGAAAAGCAATTTAATACAGGCGTAGAACAATGGGTTTTTAATTCACCATTAGGACTTAGACGAAAATTATATGAGGAATTATTTTCACGTATGAGGGGTTCTTTTCACAGATGTCTCGCTAAGTTTCAGTCGCTGTGGTTAAACTGATGCACTCAACCTTGCATATGAAGTATTGTTATGTGTGTGTGTGCGTTTGCATTATGCATCATCAGATATGCCCAGTCCACTTTGGGCTGCTGTGATCAGCTCTTAATGTCCACCTGCACAGCTAAGGATGCAGTGTCCAAGTGCCAACGTGTGTGTGTGTGTGTGTGTGTGTGTGTGTGTGTGTGTGTGTGTGTGTGTGTGTGTGTGTGTGTGTGTGTGTGTGTGTTATTGACATTTAAATGTCATGTTGTGTTGCCATGATGTCATATAATGTCATGCCATTTTAGGTGTAATCATCAAATCAAATCAATATCTTGACATGTTGTCATATATCATTATGTCATGACATCAGAAGTTGGTAGTAATTTCGAAGAAGATTCCTTTGTCATTTTTATGCATCACATAAAAAGGAAATTCTGTTTCAAACATCCACAAGTCAATAAATAAATAAGTGCAAGACAGAAGACTTTAAAATTCTAAGCTCATAAAGCACTTAATAAATAAAATTAGTAGTTTAAAATATTTAAAGGAACAGTCTCTTATTTGCAGTTCACATTGTCTGCTATGGAAAATAAGCTGTTTAACAGATGTGTAGTCCTTTAATTAGATACTTCTGTATCTTTTCCTGGACTGCACGAGTGTAAACATGCCATGAGATGGATGAGTGGTGTCCTTAATGATACCGTATGCACAAAGCATTCAGTGTGGATGTCCTGCAGATGCGGCAGCGATGCACCAATGATTTTTTCACCTGTTCTCACTATCCTGTTCAGTTTGTGTCTCTCCTCTGCCATGCTGCTGAGATGCAGTAGGTGAGAATGATCTCAATGGTGCCTCTGTAGAACATGGTCATGGCCGGGATGGGATCCTCTTCAGCCTGCAGAGAGAGTTAAGGCGCTGTTGGGCCCGCTTAATGACAGCTGTGTTGTTGTCCTTGGAGGTCAGCTCATCTGTCAAATGGATCCCCAGGAACTTTGTGCTGTGAACACTCTCCACCTCGCAGCCGTTGATAGTAAGTGGAAGATGATGCCGGTGACCTGTCCTCCTTACGTCAATTACCATCTTCTTGGTCTTAATGGTGTTGAGGGCAAGGCTGTGTTTTTTGCACCAGGCTATCAGCTGCTCCACCTCTTATCTGTAGGCCGACTTGCCATTGTTGGTAACAAGGCCGACAGCTGTGGTTTCGTCGGGGAACTTTATGATATGGTTGGTGTTGAAACTAGCAGAACAAGCATGCGTCAGCAGTGTAAACAGTAATGGGCTCAGTACACACCTTTGTGGTGATCCTGTGCTTACTGTGGTTGTTTTAGATGTTACACTACCTACTCTGACTGTCTGACAGCTCTCTGTCAAAAAGTTCATGATCCATCTGCACATGCCAGGATCCACGCCCAGCTACAACAATTTATCAATAAGTTGTTATGGCAATATTGTGTTAAAAGCCGACCTGAAGTCAATTAGGAGGATCCTTGCATACATGTTCTTATTTTCCAGATGAGTGAGGTGAAGCAGGGTGGAGATGGCATCCTCCGTAGACCGGTTCACTCTGTAGGCGAATTGCAATGGGTACAGATTGGTTGGGAGGCATGACTTGATGTGATTCATGTGTCATGACAAGCCGCTCAAAGCATTTAATGGCTATGGGGGTCAAGGCTACAGGGCGGTAGTCATTCATGGAGGCTGGATTTGTCATCTTGGGCAGAGGTATTATGGTTGCGCTCTTGAAACAGATACTCTTTTTGTTTAGAAGCAGAGAAATGCACCTTTTTAACGATGTCTTCCATGTGATTGTAGGCCTTCCAGAAGCGTTTTAGTCCAGTCTGAAACTAAAGTGACTTTGTACAATAAATCCATGTTAGCAAGTTACTAATATTTGATATCTCCGCATCACTTCAAGCTAGCGTCTTTCTGAATGTTTGGCATGATAACTAAAATATGGGCCTTTCCAAAGAGGTTTTCTGTGTGATGTAGGCCTTCCAAAAGCTTTGTAATCCAGCCTGGAACCGCAGTGTCTTTCTTTTTGGAGACTTTTCACAATAAGTCTAAAAAGATAACTCGACAACTAAACTGTTATTTTTGCCATCTTGACTCCCAGAATGTTGTCAGGTTAGTGTGTCGACCAATCAGAGACTGTCTTCCTGACTATCTTCCTCTTCATTGGTGTTTTCATTCGCAATATTGCAGATGCTGCCACTTTCCTGACTGTGTTACTTCGTTGCTACATATACTAACGTAGAACGAACGTGCCAAAATAATGATATAACAGCAGAAATGTAATAAATGATGCATATGTTCTCAGTGTAGAGCTTCAGGGCATTCAGGTAGCCCTGAATGTGTATACGAGTCCTCTGTCCTTTTCTTCTCTCTCTTTTCGGCACCAGAGGGATATGTCCTTTTTTGTGACATGCCTTAACATTACCGTCTCTTCTATGCTTCTGACTTTTGAACATGATGCAGTGTCTATGCGCTACGCTCGATTGGGGTCCCCAAGCAGCCGCTTAATTCGCTTATGCCTCGGGCCGGACCCGTATGAATGTGATATGGCCTCCTGACGTCTCATAGCAAACAGGAAATACATTTGAGATGGCACAACTAACTTTTTGACTTTTCTGGGGAAAAATCTAAATAGTTCTTGTGTTAGTTAGTGTTTATTTTTGTTTCCCTTGATTGCCAAGACTTGGTAAATCAATTTTCAAAAGCCAAAAGTCCTTTTTTTATTATTGTTCTTTGTGTGATTTCAATATGATGACTATAACTTGATTGTGCATAACAGGGTTGAGGTTATACAAGCATTATTACACAAGGAAACCAGGGGACCCAAACCCACACTTATGTGCCTTGCTCAAGGGCACTTCAGCAGTGATGATGGACACTGTAGATGAAATATGACTTAGCCACAGCTGGAATACACTCAGCAGCTTTCTGAGTACAATCAGCCGTTTTGTGCAAACCTGTCTTGTATTTGTAGAAATGCTTGTGTCTCTGGTTAAATAGGTGTGTGTGTTACCCTGAGGTGCTGTCTCTGTCCTGCTGGCTCACTTTCAGCCAGACTTAAATGGCTCTCAGCGTCAGTCAGCCACTTCTCCATCGCCTTCTGATCCGAAAGAAACTTCTGCCACTTTGAATTGCAATCCTGCCAACGCCTTGAGACACACACACACACACACACACACACACACACACACACACACACACACACACACACATTTCAAATATGTGCACAAAATGAGTCAATATTCATGCAATCATGTACATCACTCCACCTGTTCTTACTTCAGTCTGTCCTGGTAGAGCTTATTCAGTTTGTCCCAGTTAGTATTGAGGAGGGCGGTGGTCTCCTGGATCTTCTGACCCTCCAGAGGCCGAGCTCCAGATACCATCTCCTCTCTGCGGGCCACTGCTCCAGCCACTGGGCATTGCAACTCGTCGATGCTCCCTTTCACCTCCTATTTGGTAAGTGAAATTGTTACCTTTGGACACAGCCAGGCTAGCAGTTTCCCCCTGCTTCTAGTCTTTATGCTAAGCTAAGCTAAGCAGCTGTAACTTCATATTAAACAGATTGGTGTCAATGTTCTTATAAGCGTATTTTCCAAAATGTAAATTGTGTTTAAATGTACATTAGGTTCACAGCCTCTTTCTCATAGGCATCAAAGCCCTATATCCCACCCTCTGAGATATATATATTCTTCATTAAATTATTACCTACTGCTTGATTTGTAATGATATTATTTCCTAAGAAATATTGTCTGTGGCTCTCAGACAGAAACACTAAAGCAGTGCTGACCTTCAGGCAGTGCTCTTGTTGAGGCAGGTTATAATAAGCTGCAGGCCAGTATTCAGGAGAGTTCAGCTTGAAGTCCGTCTCTGACACTGAACGCAGCAATGCCTGCAGCTCTGTTAGGTACTCCTGTACCAACACATATTTACAAACACACAAAGAAGAGAGAGAGATCAGAAAAAGAAAATCTTATAATTTAATGCAAGAAAAATAATGCTTTATGTCATCTTTGTTCGTTTCTCTAACCAGGTAACATATCAAAGCTACCTTTAAGGGGGGAAATCATATTTTCAACTGATTAAGTAACTCATCTGGGACTTCAATTATTAAATAAATTCATTGGATGTCATTGAAATTCCATGTAATTAAATTACTTACTATATATTTTATTTTATTTAACCTTTATTTATCCAGGTAAGTCGATTGAGAACAAATTCTCATTTGCAACGACATGTCACTTTCACACAGTTACACATTCATTCCTGAGAGGTGCCCAGTACAACCACAGTCTGATCTGCTGGCCACTGAGCAGCTCCACTGGAGCAGTTGGGGTTAAGTGCCTTGCTCAAGGGTACCTCAGTGGTGGTAATGAGGGAGGGACAAGTGCTGCTCTTTCACTTTCCCGACCCAGATTTTATCCTGTCGGTCTGGGGATTGAACCGGCGACCTCCTGGTCCCAAACAAATGAATCGTTTTAAGGTGGTGCGTTACCATGTGATCTCTCACCGAAAATTCCTCCTCAAACACATTATTAATCCCTATTGTACGTATATCATGATCATATTCAAGCTTGTGTCAACTCACTTTGAATGTATTTGAGCCTTTGATGAGTCAACTCTTGAAACAGCAATTTTGATAAATTAAATGTTATATTTCCCCTGACCATGATACATGGTCAACATGGCAAATGAAACTGCATATACCACTGAAGCTCCTCTCCATAGTGCAGAGAGATAATAGCTGATGATTTCACCTCATTGTTATGCTTCTGTCACCTGAGAAATCACCTCTCCTGTTAAACTTTTTTTTTTAATTAACCCAAAATAAAAAAATAAACACTAATAAGCATTATTAGCATCCTTAAAGATTGTTAATGATTGCTGCTGGCCTTACCGAGCCATTTCTGGGTTTGACTGGTGACAGTAATAACGTCTGTACAGGTGTGGTGGAGGACACAAGCTGATTCACTCTAGATGATGAACTGAATATCCTTTGCAGAGATACTGTTCAATCTGGCGGCTCCCTACTTTTGTTGTCAGAAAAAATATATACATTTGCTACTTCTGAATCATTATAAGGTATATTAAATCCTGTGATTTAGTATTGCACTTCCATAAAGTTTGGGGTAAAGTATGTACTGTAATGACGCAGAGATAAAAGTAAAAGCTCAAAACTTTGTCGCACCAAATGCTTGCTCTTGGGTGAAATTGTTGGTTTTCTGTAAATTATAGAGTGTGGTCTAGACCTACTTTATCTGTAAAATGTCATGAGATAACTTCTGTTATTTGACACAATATGTAAAATAGAATTGAACATTTTGCTGAGAGCCAGATGAGAAGATCAATACCACTAACACTAATGCCTGTGCATTAAATATGAAGAGCATGCAGTCGATTACCTTAGCTTACTAAAACTTAGCCACAACTTGACATTTTTACACTTTGGTTTTTGTTTGGATAAAACAAATGAGATAAAACATGTTAATGTAAGGTTCTGTGTTTGCATTTTAAACTGTGGACAGAGCTACAGTATGTTAGTTGTTTCCCCTGCTTACAGTCTTTATGCTAAATTAGGCTAAGTGGCTGCAGCTTCATATTTAGTGGTATTGATCTTTGCATCCAAATCTCTGCAAAAAAGTGAATAATTTTCTTAAAATGTTAAACTATTCCTTTGAACTTTTATATTGTACCTGCAAACTATTCTCTAACAACATTTTAACTCATTGCTACAAAATCTGTGCATTAAAGGATAGGTTCACATTTTTTCAAGTCTGTCTGTTAACAACACTCACATGCATATGTGCAGTCAAAGTTATTGGTTTCTGTATATTTACTCAAGTACTGTACTTAAAGGCCGTGTCCATCTGCCAGGTTTTTCAAATGAAAACGCCCACTTATCCTTAGCAAAAAAGCAGTGACGTGGGTTACCATAGTAAGCTAATCAATAAGGTTATGAATAATATGAACTCTAGCACAAGCTCAGTCATTGTTAGCTGTCATAAGTTTGGACATAACAGCACAGAAGCTAAGCAATGTATCGTTACTACTGTAGATGCTAGCGATGTGAAATCACCAAAATTACTGTTTTGGTCAATAGATTCTGGTGGATTTGAAGAAAGCAATAAAACGGCTTCAGTTCCCCATCGGAAAGGGCTGTCTGACGGCAAGGTAAAGTGGTGAAAATATTCTAAATATAGCATAAACGTAAACTGAAATTGAATTTTTTAAGTGGTTCTATTTTTTGTGGCTGAAATATATTTTGCTGGAACCCCTGTCCACAGCAGTAACCTACATTTTGCTTTATTCAAAGCCACCAGACTCCCTTGATAAAAACTGCTGCTTCCGCTTGGTTAGTTAGTGTAATTGTGTGACTTTCGGATCCAACCTAACGTGGGGTCCACAGCAGTACATTGCTTAGCTTCCTGTCTGCTTCTCCTAACCAGTCCCTCTAGGATTTGTAATGTCGCGATTGCGCCAATTCACGCAAATTCAACCAATCACTGCAACTTTTCCGCAAAACATTTCAGACCGTCCTGCCAAACTGTATAGATTTTAACATCAATGTACGCTGTAACGTTTTTTCACTCTAAAGTCAGCAGCTGCCGTTTCAATCCTGTCGGCTGTCTGCAGTGGACGGGGGCGGGGCTGCTGCTCATACAGTTCCCCCCGCTACTGACACGCACACACACAAACACACACACGGTGGATGCAGGAAAAACCGGAGATCAGACGACACAATGACCTAAATTGAGGACAGCAACTCTTGTTATTGTAAGTGCAATGATAAGTTAAAGTCCAATAAGTACTTTATCAAACCATATGAATGTGTGTCCCAGGCCAGGTTAGGAAATAACAATGTAAAGAACAAGCCACTGACAGATATGTTCATATTTGATTGATTCAATAAATTATTATTTTTTGTCTTAAATCCACCAGCCATTTTCATATTATACCAACATTTGCAGCATCCTGAGCCTTTTTGGTAAGGTTACCAGGAAAACTCATCCCAGAGTAGTTTTATTCTCCCCAAAACAAGTTTCCTTTTTATTTTTAAAGAACTATTAAAAAAAAAAAACTTTCACTGTCTCCCGCAACTTCATTGTAACAAACATACAAAAGACATCGCAACTTTTATCGCAATTTTTTTACAAAAGCTCCCGCAAAATCAGGCATTTTGGGCCGCAACAATCTATAAAAAAGGCCGCGAAATCCTGGAGGGACTGCCTACCACCATCGTAATTACTGTGCTATACTACGATTGACTGTATATAAAGAGTACTGTACTGAAGCTGTGTCATCATACAGAAACTTATGTGTATGTTTGGATTTTAATACGTAAGGAATACTATTGGGAAGCTCAGAATGATTTAAAAACCTCAAAATAATAATAACAATAATAATAGACTTACCCGTTTAGTATAATTTTGAGGTATTTGAGCGCATTCCTTTTCTGTTACTTTATACTTTTACTGCACTACATTTGTCTGACAGCTAGTTAATTGTTACTTTGCTAATTAAGATTTTACGTACAAATTATGCACTATGATGCATTGTTACTACACAACATTAAACAAAGTAATTTGTTCCTCTCAATGTACAACGGTAAAATGTTGTTTACATGTTAACGCATCAATAATAATGATCCAATAACATAACATATAATAATAATAATAATAATAATAATAATATTCTGCTGCATAATGAGTACATTTACTGTTGATACTTTACCTTTTCTAACATTAGCTAACATTAGCCACCAGAAGCTACTGTTTTTACCAAAAAGGGTACCAGGTACTAACCACAACTTTTGCAAGTCGAGCCTTACCATGCAGTGGAAAAGCGGCAAAAGACAGCATTTAATACTAAAAAGGCTGTAACTTTGTAAGATTCCCACTTGTTTTTATTTAACTATACTACTGAATGTTTACACAAAACTAGGACTGTGGATTTTGTCCCCCATCTCTTACATTTAAGTTAAAGTAGAGACAGCCAGTATGGACAGGAGGAATTATTACAGTGTCCAATAATACTTTCAATGTACATATTAGTTTGAGAGTAGTATCAGTTAAGGTCTTAGGGAAATATTGTGGCCATGATTGAATTATATATATATATTAAAAAAAGTATTATGGTTGCACAGTGATGAATGTTGGAACTAATTGATTTAACCCAGTATGACAGGCTCATATATTATCACTCATTTGATAAATCACATTCACAATACACACATAGTAATTCATGTTTCATAAGGAGCCTTTTTGACATTTTGTGCATGTGTTTGTGATTTAATGCGAGTTGCTGAAATATGAGAGCAGAGCAGATCTAGATAAAAAGGAGAGGCTTAAAGTAACATGTGGTTTGCTTGGTACCAACAATGAATGTGCACTCTTTGCTGCCCCAGGTCAGAATGTCGCCAGTAAACAAAAATAGAGCCCTAAATGTCCAAATTCACAAGGGACATCTTTTTAACATGAAAAGATAGTTTTTTCCACTTTTGTACAATCCACATGAAAGGTTTATAATGAGTCAGTTTCTCTTTATTTCTTCCTTTGAGATCTCATAGATTTACTATTAAATCTACAAATGGATTCCCCTTCAAAATGTCTCTTAAAATCTGATGCCAATCTGATATGATGGCTGTAATCAGTTACAATATAGCAATATCAAAGTTTGTAGGGAAATGTTTTCTCTGTTTGTGACCCTCTACACAGAGGTCAGCTTTAACGACACCCCTGGAGTTGGTAGGGATTGAGTGACTTGCTCAAGGACACATTGGCTGGGAAGACACTTTGTGGTCACTAATATTACAAACTCTAAAACCTCATCATTAAACAATTTCATAATATACAGGATAACAACTGAAGTGCATGTTTGTTACATAGGTTCTGGTGCTGTCTACGATTACATCGCACAGCTCGAAGAGTATGGAAAGTAACTGCACCAATTACTGCTTAAGAGTCCTTAGGTAATGCGCGAAAGTGCCTAAACAGCTCGAGTGAAGCAACTCAGAAGCCTCATTGTACCACACAGAAGTACAACATCACTAAGAAAGAATAAGTGTGTTTAATCTGTGTCTTGGTACACAAAGATAACACTAAATGTGCTTGTGATTCCTCTCAGTGCGCCTGAAGAAATGCATTACTGTAAGTCGGAAATCTGACAGTTTAGATGTGTATTTGTCCAAGGTGACCATGTGGTGTACATTAAGTGTATGTGGTCGATTCATGTGATTGGTTGACAGGATACATACTACAATCTTCAGAGATTGTCAGTTCAGGGAACTGCGAGGATATAATGTGATTGGTTGGCAGAGGCATGCAGTGACACAGAGCAACCAATGAGATTCAGACATGTGAGCGTGTTTCACATGTACACATAGGACATGTAAATGAGAATGCAGCAAAGAAAAACAAAAAAAGCAACTCACATTTTTATTTTCGAGGGAATCATTTTTTTTTTTAAACTAACTGAAAATATGTTACTCAGATGAGTGATTATGGTTATAGCTGGTGATATTGGAGATTTTCTCTTTTTGTCAACAAATGTTATAAAAAGACCAAAACCAAGAATGAGTGTATCTACTAACAAGTATTATGTGCATATTAAAGCGTGATATATCTTATTTCTCTGTGCCACAGAGCTCCATTGTTGTTCAAAAATTATTACAAACACATCAATGAACCACACTGTTGCACTGGGTGACATGTTCCTTCATTACCGTGAACACACAAACTGTAGTTTATTTTGACTCCCACATACACTGTCCTGCTGCCCCAAATATTCACTAGAGCACAAAATGTTGATTAATCCGCATCTGAAAATAGTCACAGTTTCCTTTTTTGCTGTAACTACAGTGTCCAGCTGCCTTAGGAAATAACTATATATTTGTAAGATTTATGTCGTCAGTAGGAACGGGCTTAGGGCTGAGTTGTCCAATACAGAGTATGGAAGTAAAAAAGTTTTGAGAGACAGACTATCATATTGTTGGTTTTGGTCATTTCATTGGATTTTTTGACAATAAAAAAATATAGAATAACACCAACTAACCTATACATTAGACATTTATTGTCATAGATAAATATAGAGAAATGTCTTCTTGATTCTAGTGCATTTCTCTACATTTTGGGAAATACGCTAATTTGCTTTCTTGTCAATAGTTAAATGAGAAGATTTATACCACTCTTATGTAAGAGTCCTCTTATCTGACTGTTTGAAAGAAAGCCAAACCTTTCCTAAAATGGGTTGACAGGTATTTGTATCATTATTAGCCTATACTCAGCTCAGAAATAAAAGTTGTACAGTGAATTAGATTACAACTTGATGGTTGATAAAACATATTTGTTTTTTGTTAAAGTGTGAGGCATAACATGATTTAAGATTTTATAACTAATTGTAAACAGGAATGTCAAGCCGACTGCAGCTTGCATACCACATTTTGATAGGGGTTCATTTCAGGTAGTTGTCATTAGAAGCTTTTCAAGCTAACTTCATGCCTGTTATAACTCTAACTTAGAGAGACTCACTGTCACTCACACTGTCTATTAAATGTTTAGATAGAATCTTTTATAGTAGTATTAGTACTATGAACTGGTTTGATTAGTATAGTATTTTTTTTATTAGTATTGTATATATAGAAGTCGTGCTTACTGAAACTCACACATAGTCTTTTGAAGGGTATGAACTTGCCCTCCACCTCAACCCAGCGCGTGTTGAGCTGGAGTTGGCGGGGCTCCACTAGATTGGCGGCTCCAGCTTCTGAGAGCTGATTGGCTAAGCCCTGCACCTCGTTAAGCTCCTCCTTCTTCTTGTCGAACTCTGAGCCAATTTCCTATTGGACAAAATCAACCAGTAGGTCACTTGCTATTGGCTGAGCCCAGGGGTTAAGCACAGAGAGGCATGTGGATGTTGAAACACACACACACACACACACACACACACACACACACACACACACACACACACACACACACACACACAGTGACAATTAATACATAATAAAAATGATAAAACATTAATTTACTCACTAGCACATACTCCAACAAAGACACAACACATTAATTAAAGGGGGAAGATATCATGTTTGTGTCAAACATACACAAAGATTTCATATTGTGTGTTTATATAATACTGTATGTATCTCCATTTCAACATGTATCTCTGTTTCAACAATCTGTAAAAAAGTAATAAAGTGGTGCTATAATTAGGAGGCACACACTGCCTTAAGACTTTATTTACATTAAGAAGGAGTACAATCACTGGCCTTTTAAATAAGTACAGAGGAGTAAGTGCAGTGTGGGAACTGGGTGAAGGTGAAAATATGCATGGAGAGACAGAAAGACAGATAGATGAGCAGACAGAGAGACAGACAGACAGTGAGGAATCTCAGCTGCGGCAATAACAGGTGAGTCTGAGAAGAGCAAGTCAGACGTCCGCTTAACGAAATGTCATAGTGATCATCTGAAAGTGAAAGACACACACAGAGTCAGGGTGGGGGACGAAAAACAGGTGAGTCCAGGGTATCAAAATGGACCTCAAATGTGCTGCACCAGTATGTAGCATTACCATCAATGTATCAATGTATAAGTAATGTGGATATCTGGAAATCACTGTATACTAAAAAAGGCTGGTAGTGTCTCTCAAAATTGTTTATTACACACTTTAAAGTAGTATATATGTATATATACACATACATACATACTACTTTAAAGTGTGTTATATAAATAAAATGTATAAATAGTTACACTTCAGCTATTTTAAGCTATAATAAATAATTATTATACTACTGTTTGACAAATAATTTGGTAATGATATACTGAGCCTCTTTCCAACTCTGGGTCCACCACAAACAAATCCCAGATAGAAAGCTGCAGTCTTCTTCTGGGGACAAAATCGATCTGCAATTTTTTTTTAAATAGATAAGAGGAAGATGTCCTGGAACAATTATTCAAAAAAGTTTCTTCCTAAGTGAATAATTGCAAAAGTCGTGACACCAACCCTTTGTCCAAAAGCAGGGGAAGAGGGGGATAAGAAACAAAAAAAAGAAAGAAGTTTCCCACTGTTAACATGGAACAGGAAAATGTAGAATGAGAAATGATTAAAGACACAGAAAATTTGAGACAGTGTAAGATGAAGAGCTGGATGGTGAGGAAGACGGATATAACATGTAGAAAGGATTACATTTCACTGAAATTGTATTTTATATGGTTTTATGTGACAAATAAATTGATTGACTGAATTGATTGATTGATAAACAGTAGGTTGAATATCAAGCTTCTTGGTGATTTGTTAACATGGCAGAAAGACAAAGATATTATTGTCAATGTGTACATGTATATATGAGTGTGTTTAGTTATGTATGTGTTATTACCTTGACCCTCTCTCCTTCGGGCGGATCAGGGAGTTGGTCTACGCTGCGTTGGATGTCGTCCAGCCAGGCTAGGAGGTCATGTGACTTTCTCCTGTACTGGTACCACTGGGGAGCGATGGCCAACGCCTTCCTGTTCCTTAGCACACGCAGGTCCTACACACACACACACACACACACACACACACACACACACACACACACACACACACACACACACACACAAGATACAACACCTGAGGAGAGTTGCTGGTAGGAGAACTTTGTTACCTTTGAACTGAACCAGGCTAACTGTTTTTCCTGTTTGCAGTCTTTATGCTAAGCCAAGCTAAGCGTCTCCATGCTCTAGCTTAATGCACAGACATGGTATTGATCTACTTATCCAACTCTTGGCAAGACAGCGATTAAGCGTACTTTCCACAATGCAGAACTACTCCTTAAAAGTCTCCCTCCACTCAAAAAAGTGTTTTTCTTATGTTTATGTCCAATATATTTCTGACCTTGACTATACTGACTTGTATCTGTATAAACATTTTCACTAGAGAGGTGTTTTCAGATAGCTTTCCTAAAGGGGACGGTGTCTGTGCAGTCCCTGAAATCTGTGATTCAAACATATCCCGGGCAAGCTGGATTTGGTACATCACTAATCCGTAAACCAATCTAATACGCAAAGACCAGCAAAGAAATCTGAAATCTCCAGTGCAGAACTGACTGTCAGTATAGCTGTGTCAGCCACTGCCAGTTACAAGCTAACAAACAACATAAAAAAATAGATGATAACTACACTTACCATTCTGATAAGTCACCGATTTAAGTGACCGACACCGGGTTCAGACGGGACGCAGGAACTGTAGTTGCAGATTGTGAGCTTGCGGAGCTCTGCAAGCGGCCCGAATGGGCTGCCTGGTCGCTCCCATCAGCCCACGGGGCTCTGCAAGACAGCTGCTCATGCTCCGCCTGCAAGCCCGCGGGGCTCCTCCCCAGCCTCCTGTCTGAACCCAGCGTGAGGCTTAAACATGTAGCCCTATGGCTGAATTTCTCCAGTTACTCCAATGCGCGTAGCTCTTTTACCGGTCAACCTAAATATGCTAGACTGTAGTCACCAAACAAGTCTCAACCTATCGCAAGCAGTGATGGTGGGGAGGCCAGATCCACATTTTATCAATGAGGGAGAAAGAGAACATTTTCTTCCAATCACTTTTCAGGTTTTTAAAAAAAAACTGTTATTTATCTTTCTTGCTTAACTTGTGTGTTTCATTCTGATAATGTGTGTGTGTGTGTGTGTGTGTGTGTGTGTTACCTTGACAGTGTTGTACTTGCTGTTGAGCTGGTTGTGCTTCAGCTTGATTTGCTCTCTCTTGTCCTGATCCGGGACTCTCTTCTGTAGATTCTCGCCTTTCAACAGTAACTCCTTCACTGCACTTTCCTCACAGTCCTACATAACACACACACAACAAATTCTTAAGAGGTGCACACATAATATAACCCCTGTGTGTGTGTGTGTGTGTGTGTGTGTGTGTGTGTGTGTGTGTGTGTGTGTGTGTGTGTGTGTGTGTGTGTGTGTGAGAGAGACCTTGTCCTCCTGGAAGTCCTCCTCCTTGAGATTTTCCCCCTGTTTGACTTCCTCCTCCAGGAGCTCCAGCCAGATCTTTGCTTCACTGTGGTACTGCTCCAGCTCCTTGGCTGATGCTGAGTTCTGTCCCAAAGTACAGAGGTTGGAGCAGATTGAGTCTATTAAGTGAGACTTTGAAGTCAATTTAGGCAGAGTTTAAAATAAATTAAGTAAATTTGGAGAGTGTTTGAAGTAAAGTTGGATCATAGTATTTAGCGAGAAAAAGTGGATTTAAGTGTTTACAAGTCAAAATGACAAACTGACATATTAATAACATTTCATTAGACTGGGTGTGTTATTGCTGTTAGAATATTAAAATAATACAATTCAGAGGGTACAATTCTTTCCTACCAGCCTGGAGGCAATGCGTTCTGCGATGGTATCAAATCTCTGGTTGAGCTGCTCCACTTTGGGTCCCACCTGGGCCTGGCAGTTCTCCCCCCTGGTGCACATGAGCTCCTGGGCCAGAGCTCTCACCTCCTCCATCTTACCCCTCGTCAGCTCCAGCTCAGCACGCAACACCTGCAAGACATGAAGTGAAACAAAACACACAAAAGCACAAAATTAGAGCTGCATGATTTAAAGTTCAATGTATGTCTTGTTTCACCCCTTTTTGGGATAACAGAAATGTCATCCTTGGTGCCAGTGATTAAATTCTGGGCAGACCAAGGCTTTAGAAAAATCTATATATTTTGTGACAATAATAAATAATAATAATAATAAAAATAAATTAGTGTACACATTTAAAGATCAACAGAGAAAATATATTCCAAAACAGACTTTTTCGAATAGCTGCACATCAAACACCTAATTGCGAAATGTAACCATTATTAAATACTTAATGTTAAATTCTAAATACCATTAAAATATTTTACTTTGAAAACCTCTTCCTCAATTTATGATTTTCTTTGGGCAATTTTAAAGTATTTGTTTAGACCGTGACCACTGAATTAAAATGGTATCAATCCAGTATTTAACAATACTGTGGAGTGAACACTTGCTGCCTCTCATAGGGCATTAACGAAAGATGAGTGTGAGTTAATGGTTTATGACTCTCTCTCACAGCTAATAATAACAGGATAATTATCTGTATTATCAAGTAAAACTGCACTTCTTCTCAAAATCCACCTCCTTCAAATTTAATCTACAGACAGACTCAGAGAATTAGTGGAGAAAATCACCAAGAAACCAACAAGACATGGACTAGATAAAACACAACACACACAAAGATAGAAATTACAACCTTCAGCACAGCGTCGTTGGGCCCCTGGCTGTCCATCTCGTCCATCTTTTTCTCTGCTCCGTCGATCCATTCGTTCACTTCCTTTATCTCTCCATCCAACTTCTGCATCTGTCGTTGGTAGTCCTATGAGAGAGAGAGAGAGAGAGAGAGAGAGAGAGAGAGAGAGAGAGAGAGACAGAGAAAGAGAAAATATTCATTTCTCGAGGCTGCAAACAGTGACACTTCTAATGGGTTATTTTTAGAGAGTTTGGCATAATTATAGCACTGATAAGACAGAAAAATGAACATGATAAGGTTTTTTAAATGCTTTTCTTTTTTCTTTCTCTGACCAGCAGCAGGTTGAGCCATTCTTCTGCTCTTGATGTGACTGCGATCCAGTTGCAGCGCAGCAGGCTGACTTTGTCGTCCACCAGGCCCCCATGACCCCGGAGCACCGCCTTGAGGGCCTCTGCAAGGTCCACCACGGCCTGTAGCTGTGGCTGACGCCTCTCTGTCTCCCCGTGGATGGACTAATGAAGAAAAGGGCACAAGAGGGGAGTTGAGGGACAAAATGTGATAGCAGACTGAACCTAACAGGTTAAAGGTCAATTCTGTCTATTTTTAGCATAGACTATGTTTCTATACAACCTGATAGGTCAGTTTAAACTGAGACGGTGGGTTCTCATACTATATATTTGAGTAAAATGGGGGGGGCGAAGTCAATGTTGAGTTGTTTCTCTTTTGTTAAAAATGTATCAGTTGAATCATACCTTCAGTGTCTTTCTTTACCCCGTTACTTTTGGATATTGCAAATAAATGGCTACCTGTTTTTCTCAAGCCTTGATGCCAGTGTTGTGTTTTGTTTTCCTTACCCTTATCCATGTTACAACCTTTTATCTCAACTCATAACAATATGTAACAAGGTCTCACACCGCTGACTTTATGTTTTGTGTCTACATACTGTATGTGTGTATCATACCTGTGCCCATGCCACCTCAGCCTCCAGGTCACTGGGCATACCGTCCACAGCAGAGCGCCTGGTCAGTTCAGCGTCAGTTGCGGCGAGCCACTCAGTCAGCCCGTTCAGCTCCTTACGCAGCTTCCTGGACAACTTCAGACTTTTCTCCAGCTCCAGTTTACTCTCAGTTACCTACACACACATAAAAAAGGATACATCCATGTCTAAATCTGACTTGTATGATCATGTGTGTCTAACTATGTGTGTGTTTCTCTGTGTGTGTGTTGTGACCTGTGAGCCCAGCTGGTTGTAGAGCAGTTTGAGGGCGGTCACCCTGTCGTCCAGCTCTTTGGGCTGCT
Source organism: Sander vitreus (assembly GCF_031162955.1). Lineage (NCBI taxonomy): Eukaryota > Metazoa > Chordata > Actinopteri > Perciformes > Percidae > Sander > Sander vitreus. The sequence continues at coordinate 11,213,996 of NC_135878.1, read as the reverse complement.
CTGTCTGCTGCCTCTGGACGATCTGTCTGCCTGTTTTTATCACCGTTTCCACCTCCCCTTTCACTTCACTCAGCACCTTGTATAACTTCTGTTAGACACAAACAGACAGCAGAGGCTTAACATAGGATCAAACCATAAATGTATCCATCTATCTGCCACAATGACCCACCATGCATTGATCCAGCTGTGACTGTACCACGTCCTGCTCCACACTGCGGATGTCTAGCACCCCCACCTGGCTTTTGACCCCAGCCAGCAAGTGCTCACACTCGGCCAGTCGACCGTCAAAGTTTGCCGGTTTCTGAAAGAGGCGGAACTTCGTCCACACATCTGTCAGCATTTTCTGTGAAAAGGAAAGAGAGACACATACTGACCTGCAATCAAATACAGGCTCAGTGCTGCTGCTGGGCAGTAGCTATAGGCTTGGGTGCTATGGTCCTGCAGAGGGGCACAACAGCTGGGAAATGAATTATAGAAAGAAATAAGACAAGTGCAGATTGCAGAGGCAGAACCATCCATGTTTTCAATGGATTGTGTATCCAGCTGCACCTCTCCTCCTTACGATATGCACAGCTGGCACAACTGGGATACCTTCATTAATCATTTAAATCTCCTGACAAGACACCAGGATTTGTTGCTAATGGTTCACCTGATCTTGTGCCCTTTTCTACATGCTGACAAAAATCAATGCAGCAGAACCAGAGATATCGCCTTTTTTATTCCCCACATTCTACTTCCTTGTCAAAAGGCACGTGCATTACCCACAATGCAACTCGACCGCAGAGCTGGTGCTAGCCTGCTATATTAGGGTGGGCTGGTAGAAAAAAGAGGTGGGCAACTTGGGCAGTTGGTAGCACAGAGGTTAAAGAAGTGCATTAGTGGCTCAACGGGTGCCAGCTTCCAGGCCCTGGTGACATGGCACAAACATTTGACCTAATACCAGCTGGCCTGGCAACCCAAAGACGTAGGATGTATTTGAATATATTTGGGGAGGCATATAATGTCAGGGGTCTGGGGGTGCTCCCCCTGAAAAATTTGAGTATTAAACACTTAATTTCTTGCATTCTGGGGAATTTTCATGCACCTATTTCTAACTTTTTCTGCATCAATTTATGCTGGAAATGTCTTTATTTATGTAAAGGAAAATAATTGAAAATATAAAACATAATGGAATATAATGAAGTAAGGCTCTCAGGCATTCTGTATTTTTCAAATATTGATTCTCCTGTAGATCAACTTTTCTCATTTAATGTTATCTCTGCTGAGTCAACACACATGTAGGCCTAGGCATGATTTATTCCTCCCTCCTCTTTTGCGTCTTTTGTTTGGGGAACTAACCTCTTTAAATGTTCATGTGGCACTTATTCATGTGAATGATAGGCTATATGAATTCATTTTAATTAATAAACCCCTAGACTGTAATCGCTCAGATGTGTTTTAGCAAGATTTCTGCTCATGTTCAAAACTTGAGTGCACATTCAAAATGTAACTCATCCCAATTTAATTTGAGATAAAAGTCATAATATTACGAGAATAAAGTCACAATATTTCAAGAAAAAAACACCTGCCCTATAGACTACTGTGCATTACGTTATTGCTCTGCTGATATGGCAGTATCTCATCCACACCGTCTGACAGATGCAGAGATCCCCGCCAGGGTCTCTGGATGGGACAAAGTTTAGGGAAACGGCTGAACGCTGCTCTACATTGGAGGTGGAAAACAGAAACTACGGCAGAAGCACAGACACTGCGCCACATGTTTGCAGCAGACACACACACACACACACACAGAAGCGCGTCCATTATAATCAGCTGGAGCTGCTACACTGACTGCGGAAGCCGCGCTGCTCATCTCTATTTTTACAGAGAGAGTGGACACAAAGCGACGGACAGATCTGCTTCAGAGCACTATAATGATGAGAAAACGGGGCAGTGGGCGACTTTGGAGGTGGACTTTAGGCTGCCTCCAGCAGCAGACATGAGGAGCTACAGAGGTCTTCAGCTCCAACCGACAATGACATCACTTATGAACATTTATCACACAGCTCTCTCTGGAGAAGCAAAGGGCTTTATATAACTTTTTCACAAATGTAGTAATACTCACCAAAACACCTGGAAACACACTTTGATGTGGAAAATCAGAGAAGTTCCCTTTAACTTTTGAGACCCCCAAAAAATGTGATTTCAGGTTTTTAGTCAGAGGTAGTATTTGTGTGTTTGTACAGTACATGTGCAGGTGTTAGTGTGTACCTGGGTAAGGTCTATCTGTCCCATGACCCTCTGGGACGGCTCTTTGTCCTGGTTCTTCTTCCTCATGTCCTCCAGGGTCGCATCATGGCCACTCAGCTCCGACTGGATTTTCTATTAAACAAACACCCACAAACACACATCTTTTAATGCCAAATTAAATATAAAAAGGATTCCACAAATGATCTTAATTACTGACAGACCAGCCAAAATCTTTTTTTAAATAAAATGAATAAACATTTTGATATTATAGTTATGAAGTATATCAATTTAGTAAATTGACTATGATCTGTCTGAAAAGTGAAACAAAAGCCAATACATTTTAAATGGACTCATAGTGTACCTCCCTCTGCTGATCAGAAGGGGGCAGGAGGCAACAAGGTGATAGGTGATTTAATAACCTGTCACCCTCTCTCCACGCACGCGCACAGGCACACGCACACACACACACACACACAGACACACAGACACACAGACACACACTCTTGGTTTCCATAATGCCTTTTTCTTTTTAAATACCAAGTGCCCTGTAATCACATATGCTCATCCACTTAACTCTAATCCAATCATTCTCTTGTCTTCCCATGTATGTATGTATGTATGTATGTATGTATGTATGTATGTATGTATGTATGTATGTATGTATATTTGTGTGTGTGTGTGTGTGTGTGTGTGTGCGTGTGTATGAGGGAGAGAGAGAGTCATTATTTGCACTTGTGGTCTAAAATGCACATGGAGGTAATCTCTCCATCCCCTCCCTACACACACACACACACACACACACACACACACACACACACACACACATTTTCATCACTCATTTCAGGCAATTATTTCACAATCTACTGTCTGATTTGCCCAGTCTAAAAACGGAAGGTCCAGATGGGTCTTTTTGGGTCTGGTTACATCAAGGCATCTCTAGCCAATCTAGTGATTTTTGGTTTCTCAGTCAGGATCAGTCAGGTTAAGTTTGGTTTGGTTAAGTCTCATCAGTTCTGTTTGCATCTAGTCGAGTCTGGTTGGTCCCACTGTTTGGGTCCAGCAAAGTCTGGATTTCTAAACCGAATGATGTCAACACCAAAGATGGAAATAGTCTAGGTATACTGGCCCACCTTTAATTCTTGTAAATTATTAAACACAAACAGATACACGCTGATGGCTACCCAGACCGCCCTACCCCCAAAACAGCGGTATAAATTGTATATCATATATTTACGTTTATTGTAAGGCAGTGACCTCTAGTGGGCGTAGTAATTATGACAGGAGTAAAGGTAGGAAGTCAGGTGACGTAGTATAAAGAGTGACAAAGTCCACATTGGGAGGAGGTCAGGGTGGATGGATGGGTCAAACAAACAAAGGATTTTGACCTAGGAAAAAGGCAATGTTGACTTATTTTAGTATACGTACATACAGTAAGTTAACTTATGCAACATACTTAACTTACGTCACATATGTAAATCTAACCAAGTAGTTTACCACGTGTTTAAAACTGCTACTGGTTTAAAAACATGCGCCTGTTGCTGGTACTCTCCAACGGTCATATATTTAGTTTTGGGAGCCACTGGCAAACGACCTATTCTGTCGTTTAGGTATGAGGACGTGTTGGGCTACCTGAGCCTCCTGCGGTATCTGCTGGGCGTCTATAAGGTCAGCCAGGTACGCAGTGAGGTGGCGGTCGGTGTTGGCCAACGAATCCTGGATCTGTCTCAGCGTCTTGTCATTCTCCTGGGCCCACTTGACACTCTTCTCCAGTTCCTTCTGCCTAAGCGCTGCCTGGGGAAACAGGAAACACATTACACCTTGACAAAAAATATAGAAAAACAGACTATAAATACAGAAAACGGAAAACACATCAGTAGATTTTTCCATGAATTTATACATTCATAATCTCTTAGAAAATCATCAGGGGGAGCATGGTATATTTCATTCACATATAACCTGTTGTCTTGTTTATGGTTAGTTAGTTAGTGTACTATATTAGAAGTGTATTCTGAATAACATCAAAACCTCTACAATTGTGCATACAACATTTCCTACTACATTTCAGAATGTGAAATCTGAAATTAGGCCAATAGATTAATGAAAAAAGAGACTGACTCCAGTCCAGTAAAGATTAGGTGTTGAGCCTTTTTTTGTGAAATTGTATTCAAGAATGCACTTGAAATTTTTTTTAGGGCATTTTAGGCCTTTATTTGATAGGATAGCTGAAGTCTTGAAAGGGGAGAGAGAGGGGGAATGACATGCAGCAAAGGGCCGCAGGTTGGAATCCAACCCTCAGCTGCTGTGTCGGGGACTGAGCCTCTGTACATGGGGCGCATGCTCAACCAGGTAAGCTACCCAGGTGCCCCTATGAGCACTTTCTTAAGATTTATATATTCGGTAGACACCAATGGGCTTTGGGGCTGAAAGCCACAGACAGGGTAGAGAAGTCAAAGTATTTAAGAGACTAACAGACTGCTGGTTTTGGTCTTTTCATAGGATTTTTGACAGTAATAAAAATGTAGAATATCGCTGGCTTTAATTAATCCATGTCTTCATGAAATATGTTGTTCTGGAAGCTGGGTGACCTAGTCACTACTCGTAGGGCTAGTTGGTAAACTACTGGTTAACTAACACTAGCCATGGAACATGCTAGCGCTAGTCAGTTAAAATAGCTCTATTTTCTCTGGACTATGTTGTTTATTCCCTCACTTGCGTTTTGTTCACAGGATTATTTAAATTTCCTTCAATAAATAGTCTTATTGAAGAGGGAATAAGCAAGCGTGTTAACTGCTTGCTAACTGTCCCTGTTGCAAGCTTGTCAGCCTGGTCGCTAACAAGGCATGTTCACTATGTTCACACTACCTATAAGGACGCATTTGTACGATCGACTTATAAGCTATGACAGCTTCCTTCTAGACTCTCTGGCCCTCCATCAGCACTGTCAAGCTGGCTTGCTACTGGTCAAAGGTGAACATTTGCGGGTCTGATTTCTCCAAAGATGAAGTTTCAAAGATTTTCTTCGCCTCTGCAAGTGAGTCCAGTAATTGCGGTGATTCCATTGAAATTACTACACTGGTAATTAGTTTACCAGGCTGTAAACATGTTAATTTCTGCTGTAAAGTTGCATTTCTCTAAACATCTATGGGGATTGACTCGTCTCAAGTGGCCACTCGAGGAACTGCAGTTCAACCCCGGAGCTGCCGCTTGAAAAACATAATTTCAGCATTTTACTGGTATATTACTACTTACTTAAATAAAAAAAATATACTTTACCTGACATAAGCTATAGTTTCTAGCATGTGTAGGTTACAACAAGTTTAATGCACAAACACATACACACACAACCCCACTACCTACAAACGAGCACACACACACACACACACACACACACACACACACACACACACACACACACACTGCATGTACCCTCTTGAAGGCCGGAATCCGGAGTTTCTCTCTCATGTTGTCTCTGTGTGAACGACCACATCAACGCCACCGTCGTCACTAACAACACAAATGACCAATGATCTTCTGATGCCTGGCAACTAGTGTTTCCTTTTTGCCTTTCCTTCTAGTGACTGCCTACGAGATTAACTAGTAAACGGGCCTATTACATCACAAGCTTGTATGAGCTCAGGTGAGAGGGAGACAGAGAGTGTGTATGGTGTATGTGGTATCAGGTGAGCATGCAAAGCTCTTGCTGAAGGATAATGATTCTAAGAATAGCCCTGGCCTGTCTAACCCTTGTGTGTCTCTCACACTAACACGCACGCAGGCGCACGCACACACACACACACACACACACACACACACACACACACACACACACACACACACACACACACACACACACACACACACACACACACACACACACACACACACACACACACACACACACACACCTTCTAATGTTACCAGTGGATGTGTCTTAGTTGATAATGTATAACATGAGACAAACATTGATAACAACCATCCCTGTGGCGATGTACTCCATTTCCCTGGCAATTGTCGGCTCATGAATACATATTCTCCTTAAACACTCGGTTTTCCCTTATTACTTCTTCCCTCGCATACAGACACACCGTCACAAATGCAGTGACTGTGAACAAGACAGATAGAGGATCACTGTTTGTCACATAACTGCTGTCAGCAAAGCGCAAGCAGCGTTCTCCGTACCACTCTTCCTCTTATTGGTTTTCAGCCATTACAAGAAGCTGAAATTAAAAAGCAAACACGCCTCTTTGATCTAAAGAAGTACAGACAAAGATGTGAGACAACTTTTTTTTGCATGCGCAGGCTGGAATTATCTTCACAAGTTTTTAAATGGGACATTGATTTAATGAGATTATATACTTATTCTACTGTCTCTGCATTTACTTGGACCCCTGCACTCATGAGAACTTGGCTCCATCTGATGCTGGGAAAGTGTTGACATACAGCTTTTTGACTTTTGAACTTCCAATACTTTTCTTTGGATAAGAAGTAGGTAATAGATAAGAAATATATTTCTTTAATGCGTAACTTTGATTTTAATGAAACTTGTTGTAAAGGCAATCAAAATAGTGCCAATGCCAGATGGAGTAAGGAAGCTTTATCTTGCTCAGGGTTGCTGCTCCACGTGCAGCTACAGCAAATAAAAAGGAACCTGCCGTTATCCATGGGTTTCTTTCCACCTGTACATGCAGCTATTGATTCACTCCTTTGATTAAGTCACTAGCCTTAGAACTGAAGTTGCTCCCTGTGTGCTGCACTGTGGCTGCCCACTGCTCCTAAAGGTTAAGGTAGTTAAGATGGGTCAAATGCAGTCAACAAATGTCTTCACTGGAATAAATGAAGTACAAATTAGGTTCCCCGTGGGTATACATTTAGCCAGAATATGTCTAAATAGGACCTTTTCACGGCAGACATTTTTACACATTTCATAGCAAGAAAAGCATTGGTACTAATAACATAACTGGCTGCATTCCATTTAGTTCCAGGGCCCTGGTAACAGAGTCATAATTAATGTTATTAGTTATGATATAATAACTCATCTCAGTAATTAATACATTACGTTGGCATTTTAAAACAAAGTAAGGGTACTGCTTTCTGTAACAGATAGAACCTTGCAAAACCCTTTCTAAAAAATTACATTTTAAAAGGTGTTAGATTTAGATATAATGTATTTAGAAAACATTTAGGGTGCCTGCTTTAATTAATAAAATATATATTTATATAATATGTCAGTTTTGTTCCTCGGCCATGAAAAAAATATTAAGGCAATATTTTGGTCTCTGTGTGCTTTTGCGCCTCCATCAGTCTTTTCAGAGATACTCACAAACACCCCCGACCTTTCTCTGAGCTCCTCGTCCCCTTTATGGATGACAAACAAACAGGGCTCCGAGCCGCCCGGCCTTACCTCACATGCATACATGCTGACATATACACCAAAACAAAGGACACCAGCTTCTGTACACACACACACACACACACACACACACACACACACACACACACACACACAATACAAAAAATGACACTTCCTCCCAAAAAATACAAAAAACTCTGAAATAAAAGACTGTCTCACACACAGACACACACATACACACTCTCTCTTATGGGTAGACAAACAAAAGGTGGCTTATCAGGCTGCAAGGAGAACATTAATCTGGTTCTATTGTGAGGGAGGATCAACCCAGCGGGCAATGAGTGTGTGCCTCTGTGTGTGTGTGAGTGGGTGCAAGTGTGTCTAATCTGTCACTGAGGATCACCACAAGAGGATCAGAATGTATTGCTGCTGATGACGGCTAGAAGGAGGGAAGAAAGATTTTGGGAAAGGAAGAGGAGGAAAAGGAGGAGCAAATTTAGGAAGAGGAGAGAAGATGAGAGAGTGAAGAGAAGGAGTAAGAAATTGACGAAGAAAAGGCAGAAGAAGGAAGGAGGGGAGAAGGAAAGGGAGAAAGAGGAGGGGTAGGGATATGAAATAGAAGAAAAAAGGGTGACAGGAATATGACAAAGAAGTGCAAGAAGGTGTAATAAATTGAGGAAGGGGAAGAAGGGAGGATTAAGAGTGGGAAAAGAAAAACGCAAAGGATGTAAATAGGGCTGCAACAAAGGCCCTGTTTCCACCTGGTTTTAACATCCATCCTGAGTGTGTATGAGCTTCAGTTGTTACTCTCACACAAATCATACATTATTACAGAAACGTGCAGTGACAAATGAAAAAGTGCTGCCTACAGTCTGTGTGTGTGTGTGTGTGTGTGTGTGTGTGTGTGCGTGTGTGTGACTTCGCTAGAGTTCCAGTGTACAAAGTGCTACACCAAAAAGGGATACTACAAAAATATGCAATACCTCCAAATCAAGTGTTGGGCCAAAGTATTATTTTCACTATTAATTGTTTAATCATTTTTGATTAAATTGATTGTCTGGTCAGTAAAATGGACCTTACTTAGTTCACTACTATAGAAGATACACATATCCAAACTAGAGAAGCTGTCACAATTGCAGAACAACAGGAGATGAATCCAAATTCCGTAAAATAATTTAATAACCAAAGGCTTACAGAGTCCAAAAACAGGCAGGGAACTAACAAAAACGAAGGTATCAATAAAAAATAACAGGGAAAAACCAGAACACTGAAAACACAGACACTTACGCTATGGGAAAAGTTGGAAAACTTGAGACTGAGAAGATGACGAACTGACACCAGACAAAGGGAGCACACAGACTAAATACACAAGGCAATGAAGGTTGTAATGAGAGACAGGTGACATGAGGGCTGATGACATGAGGGCTGATGACATTAGCGCGGGGCAGACAATCACAAAGGCGGGAAAACACACATGATAGAAAGTCAAACAAGACATAAATTACCTCCTAAGTCCTTTCCTAACCACTTTTCCTTAACCCCGATAGTATACGCCAAGAAGAGAAGGAAAGGTGTGAAGGAGAATTCAAAAGGAATTAGGAAAATACAACTGCGATGAGAATCCGACTGCCCTTACACTCAGCTGCATAATCATGCGACGACTAATGTTATTGACGTGGGTCTGCCGGTGAAACTATAGTTCTGAAGGTGGACTACAGAAAGACATCCGGATACTTCGCCCCGTGCGTTTTCACCGTGTTCTTTCATGCTGGCTCTATAAACATGGACAACCCGGTGGAAAATATCACTTCATCACCATTTTATTTCCCATCATATTTCATAAAGTTTATTATCATTATTGGTTGCTCACGCTCACCCTCATTTTTACCCACATGCATCCCGATTATGTATGCAAGATAAGCAGAATGTGTTAGTCCTACGAATCTACTGTAGGCTTATATTCTTTATCATAAGGGTTACTGTAGATGGTTGTGGATGAGTGAAAGAAATACATTATTAATGAGGACAATATTCTCTAAACTGTAAACCCAGCGGAGCTGTCTGCTATACTGTGCCCATTTACGCACGAGAACAGCAGTCAACAGCGCAACTCCATTGATTATTTCAGAAGCTAAAAGTGAAGTTATGTTTTCTCTGTCAAGTTTATAACAACAGTTTTTAGTTTGGCTGTTTAAATGTCCCACAATATCAGCTACAATGGCATTATTGCACACATGGAAACATTTACAGTTACTGAAAGCATCCTCTCTCATCACTACAGTAAATCTTAAATGAAAACACTCATACATCCCTACAACGTAATTTAAAAAGCAATAGCCCACAGAGACTGAGAGAGGGTGAAAATAACATATTTGCGTGGGTGTGGGTGGGTGATTTCAGGTAATTAATTTGAATGCCATCAGAGCCGATCCGCGCATTCTCACATAATATTAGGGGGGTTGTGTTAATGTTCCGTTTTGTTCCGGTGTTTGTCTGTGTACAGTATGTTCTCATAAATCGGCCCGGAAATTAAAATTACAACACAAAGAAAGCAGAAGAGAGTGAATTTCCGCTGGCACCGGAGCAATCCCGGAAGTGTAACGTCATGGATATAGACTAAACAAGACATGAAACAAGAGAAGTGTCCCTACAAAATAAAAACAAAAATTTAAGAAAACACAGGATCATGACAGAAGCCTGAACCAGTGAAATTTTGCCATTTTTTGCGACATTATCAATTTATGATTATCAAAAATGTGCCAAATAATTTTCTGTCTAGCAACTAACTGATTGTTTCAGCCCTAGATGTAATTTACTAGGAAAAGGAATCCAAGCAGTTGGGCAGGATGAAGAGAAAGTTCAAATCCAACACACCAACACAAATGTTAGATACAGTAGCCAAATCTATAGAACCTTTTAGGGTTAATTAAAGCAAATTGCCACTGAATGAATGTAATTCCTACATTTAAGACCATGCTTGTGATCACAAACATATCTCTCTCAACAGATACGTGAATAGGAAAAGTAAGTGACTTTTATAATTTTTATTCAGCCTGGTTAAAGGTGCCCTGTGGAGTGTTCTTGTAAACAAAAAAAGACAGAATGACGCAGCTTACAGTGGCCAAAAGCTACTGCTAAAAATATATTTGCCTTAAAGGTCCAGTGTGTAATGTGCCCGTTCACAAACTTGTCCTTTTTCATGACTATTTACCACCACCATCAATTCCAAGTATTCCTTTTGGCTTGAAATTTTACATTTGCATTCGCATGAACGACGTTCCATATTCATGTGCCATCTTGAAATATGTTAGCCGGTAAGAGACATACAAGACATACTGCTCCGCCTTTCGTGTTTTCGCTGTCACATAATAAACTCACAGGTGCTGCTAATGCTGCTAATGTGTATCGTAGCTTCCCGGCCCCGGCAAGTTTGAAGAAGGAAACATGGAGGACCACACGTATTCAAAATCAAAATTTCAGGAACAGGAGTTCTTCTCGCCCAGAAAAAGAAAAAGGATATTGAAAAGAGCAAGAGACCGGCTTTTTGAAGTGTGAAGGCTACCGTAGCTGTAATACGTACTTTGAACTGCGTGGTGCGAGAGAGTTGATTGCGATATATGATCAATGCTAGATGGGAGAAATTCCTACACATTGGACCTTTAAACTCTGATGTCTCTGCTTGCATATATTTTTTCTATTTCAATCCAAGAGCTACAGTTCACTAGACATTTAGCATACTATCCGACCTCAGCGTGTACATGCTGTATGTTTCTGTATTTATGATGTCTTACCCTCGCCATAAGCTCATCCCATCGTATATTGAAAGCGTCCAGTTTTTGCTGTATAAGTTCATCCAGAACGCCTCCGTCCATCAGCGTCTGGGCCAGCTCCCGAATCTGGTTTCTGTTGTCCTCTGGGTGCAGCAAAAGAACCTCTAGACTCTGTACAAAGACAAACACAAAAAACATCAGTCATACTTGACCATACTACTTTGAATTTTCTGTAGTAAATTCCAGCACGGTAGCTTCCATTAAGTGAAGCCACAGAAAAATATGCCTTTGGTGGTAATGGCTTTTTTTTGCATACAAGCTGATATTGTTTTGTTTGAAGGTGAAAAAAAAAAAAAATTAAATTAAAAAAAATCTAGGAAGTTGATCATGTTTAGCGATTACTGCGATTTCATAATCTCTCTGGGTAAATGGTCAATGTAAAAATTAGACTGTTTATCAGCATTACGGGTTGACATTCTACTTTTCTATTATTATTGGATGGATCAAACAACACCGGGGTTCATTTTACCCATGATGTTTTCCTAAAACCAACTGTCGCATTCTTCTTTGCCTAAACCCAACTGTTGCGTCCTTCTTTTCCTAAACCCAACTGTCCCGTTCTTCTTTTTCTAAACCCAACTGTCCCGTTCTTGTCCCGCGTGTCACGTAAACGTACCTTTTATAAGCCCACCCACGATCTTTTCCTTAACCCAACTGCGTCAAAAGTTACGACAATAGTCCCGACCCAGCGCGTTTAGATAAAGCATGTTTAGCTATGATGCTAATGGAGACTTTTAGCACCAATAATAACGCCAAAGGCACCTGACCAAGCGTCCGTATTTTACGCGATGGGAGTGAGAATGTGTTGCATATCTACGCCATGCTGAGCCATAAGCAATCACGACTATTTAAGCTGTGCTGGCACGGTGCAAGTGTTTTCCCACAACACAGCAGGGCACGGTGAAAGTTTTCGATTATGGATGTTTATGGACGATTATTTTGTGCTGGTCACAAACCACAGTATGAGCCGGCTGCCTGCCACTCTTCAGCAAAAGCTCATTGTGGATGTTTCTGCTACTATTCCTCCATGCAGTACTTAAATCTGATCTATTGACCAAATAACATTAAATATGTCCTCATCTTATAGAATAAACTAATCTTTATCTAAGAATAGCACTGCTTACAACATTCTGTGACCTCTGTGACAAACACATTGCATTTCCTATATTCCTGCTTCACAATAAAAGTCTATGGAAAGCTTTTACTGTGAAGCAGCAACAGCAGGAAAGCATTTGTTTGCATCAGCAGCATTCTGGATCGACAGTTCATTTACTGGTTTATCGCCGGATGTCCCTCGCCTTGTACGGGAAACAAAATCAAACTTTGAGCTAGCAAGCTACACGCTGAAAATGGCAGGTTTTGAAGAAAATTTGGATTGTGCAACAAGGCAGGCCTGCTTGGTGTTTTCGGGGAATGATTGTAAAGATTTACAAATAATATGTTTACGGCTTTTACTATCTTACTGGAACGTTATACACACGACACACTGGTAAGAGCAAATTAGTAGCTCACGTTACTGTATTGTGTGGAAAGTTAACTTAATTTAATATTGTATGTGACATTTCTTTTGCGGGGTGCAAATGTTCCACCAAAACAGGTTCCTTCCGAGACCATTTTGCAGAGCCACCATCTTTGCAACCGGAGCTTAGCGCCACCCAAGACAATTGTGATTGGTTTAAAAAAATGCACAACCCAGAGCGTTTTTTTTAAACCTATCCGGGAATGTATGTGTGGACGGGCCAGACCTTACTTCGCAGCGCTGTGGAGATAGGTCTGGCAATGCGAGACTACATCATCAGTAACTTAACACACCTCCAATATGGCTTAAAGCAATCAGTAAACAGTAGTTAGGCTGATATGATTAGGTAGAAGCTAGTACTAAGAGATGAACACAGACAGACTTTTACAAACTCCTGCACAAACATAATGTGTTCAGCCAATCAGTTTAGCGCAAGAGTGGTTTGTGGGAAGAGACGTCCCAGTTTGGCTGCAGTCTGCCCTACTACCAAAGCACAGTGGCTCAGTGCTGGTTTCCCTGCTGTGAGGACACAGTAGAAATGCATGTGATCACTGCTTGGCGTGGATCTGCATGATTTAAGCAGGCTTAACCCTCAGCATAGGAGCATACCTCCGTCTTGCTTTATGAAGGGAAAAACACAACCTGCCTTCTCCTCCACCTCATCCCCCATAGTCCCCTATAGACACACTTTTAGACCACCTTTTTTTTTATTTTGTACATACTTTTTTGTTCTTTAACAGGAAATCGGCACTTGCCTCTCACACACACACACACACACACACACACAAACATACACACAAAATGGCCTTCTCCTCATCTAACAAGTCACATACATACACACCTCACCCATACATGAAGTTTTGCATCATATCAACCCCTTTTTCTGAGTCTCTGTAACGTAAAGCTTTTCTTATATGTTCTGTTCACCCTCTCTTCATACTCACATCCAGCGCCTCCTGCAGCTCCTCCGCACCTCCTTGGAGGTTTTCAGTCTCATCCAGCTTCTGCTCTAGCTGGTCCAGGAAGGCGTTTTCCTGCTCCAGGTAGGAGAGCAACTCACACCAACATGCCCAAACCTCCTGCAAAACACACACATATACACACACAAAATCATCAGGAGGCACAGACAGAGACGAAAAGGATTAGTGAATGGATAAATAAAACACAGATGACCATTTTGACATTTTATGTGTTAGAGAGAAGAAAGACAGTTGGGCAGGAGCAGAAAAGATAAATAGTGAGAGAGAGTACTTCAACCATAAAGTTGAATTACCAAGAATACCAAGACACAGAGGTAATTATGTCTCAAGAAAATAAGGTACAGAGGAGAGTGGGAAGATGGAGAGGAGACTCACATCGAGGGAGGACAGAGAAGGAAAAGGGGGGAGGAAAGGGCTGAGGAGAGAGAGACAAGGACAGGTGGCATCATTATAGATGCCATCTCAACTTTCTCTTAGTGTTGTTTCATATTCACTTATTCAGTATTGTTGAAGGCTGTGATATCAACATCTGTTGAACATCAACATGCTTGATGAGTTTGTTTCCATCTGCAAATTAGCAACAGTTGCCTCTGTCTGACTAAAGTGATTGAATTTGCTTCCTAAATGTAAAATGAAGCTAAATCAATAAATATGTTAAACCGAAAAAAAACTGATTTCACACAAACAAACAAACAAAAAAGTGCTTGCAAAATGTCAAACCCTTCATTATACCCACTTCATCAGAAACATTCTATAAGACATCACACACAAACTTGTGAAAATTTAAATATTTGTAAATGGCACGGTGTGAGCATAAAAGAAGATTCAGTTCATTAGATTAATTAAAATTAGATTAATGAGTCTTACCAACAATGTTGTTCACCTGCCAAAAAGTGTAAACCAGGGGGTTCTGCAGAAATTCTGATGTTCTGTTTTTTTGCCCCAAACTGTCTGGTTCTATTTCGCATAGGCTTCACCCTCTAAAGCATGAATTATACTGGACGCAGCCCAGCTGGCGTGTAGAAATGTGATGTCATGGGATCGCCGTGACTATTTATACCCGCGCTGGTGCTCGCGACACTAGTTGCAGTCTTCTCCTGAACAGAGGTGGCGCTAATGAGCGAAGGCTACCGACGTTGCTCTTTCTACGGACTAGAAGAAGAAGAAAAAAGTAAACAACGGCAGAACTGGCTGCAGCATTGCTGTCAATGCTTCGATTTGATACGATGACCTACTTTGTCGGATCAAGCCTTTCATTCACCATAAAAGAACTCATCTTAACCCATTAAGTTTACAAGAGAGACTTGCAGTCACTCTGGGAGTCCTGGCATCCGGTTGTCGGCGAACTTGTTCAGGCCTCCCGTTTCGGCTTTGTCGCACGCCGTTTGAAAAAAAAAGAGCCGTGCGCGACCTCTGCTCAGTCGTGAAGATTTTCTTTCCCGCCCTTGTGTCTGGCTCAAATTGCGTCCGCAGATACTGTATATAAACAGAGCGGACCCGTTGTTCATCTCCCACTTTTTCTTCAAGCTTGCAGTATGAAGACCTCCACCTCCACCTCCAGCGGCGTTCGCCTCTGCCCCAACTGCCGGACCAGCTACATCCTGTTGCCGGATCTCCACCCCCGCTGCGAGACCTGCCTCGGTGCCGCTCACGCCGGCACGGCACTCACCCGAATGACGGTTTTCTCACCCGTTTTCCCTCCTCCCTTCTGGGAAAACTGGACCGCGAGATAGGGATCGATACCCTCCCACTGCGGCTCTCCCCATCTCCGGAACGGCCAGGGGCACCGCTTCAGCGGTCTTCCCCTCTGCCACAGGCGGCTCCACCCTCCACCACTAGGGCTCTCTTCCTGGACCTGCCGGACATCATTAAAAAGGCAGCAGACCAGAGAGGCATAGCGCTCCCGGCTGAGCTTCCAGCCCCTGCTCGCTCTCTCGCTACGCCCTGTTCACCCGGGTTCAAGGCGACACAGAGGCGGGCTTCCTTTCGGTCCCTCCCCTTGAACAGAGCCTGGGGTCCATCCTGCTTCCAAGGGCTAAGTTTTTCGGCCACCGGAAGCCGACGCCCCCGTCCCCCCAGGATCAGGTCTGCGCCCAGGTCACTGACCGGTTACACCAGTGTGCGGCCCAGGGCCTTGTGCCGCAGAACAACTTAGCTTTGCTAGCATCTGCCGTCTACGCCATGGCCACCACTCGGAGAGATCTTCCCCCGGAGCTAGCCACGGAGATTGGCAAAGCTATGACTGCCATCCTCACCCTTACCACGGCGTCCACGGTGGTGTCAAGGATTTAGGCGTGGCAGACTGTGGCTCAGCGAAACATCTGGCATGACATGTCGCAGCTACCCACGGAGGTCAGACGCAAGCTTCTGTACGGCCCCCATAGCTCCCGACTATTTGGGCCCTGCCTACAGACGGCCACGTCCCACCTTCACCAGGCGGCCGAAGAGGCAGAGCAGCTACGAAGGCTTGGCTCTTGGAAGGCGGCTCCTCCACAGCAACGCCGCCGCCACAACAACCGCCATAAGAGGAAACGTCCCACAGCCTCTGCTGCGGTTGCATCCTCCCAGGCTTCGACCTCCGCTCCTCCGCCCGCCCCCTCCGCAGCGACAGCCGGCTCCTCACCAGCAGGCTTCACGGGGCCGGAGGACCATGAAGGCGGCTCCCACCTGGTCTGACCCGCCCCCCGAGCCACCCAGCAAGCAGCGGCGACGGTGGCAATGACGGGGCGCGAGGAACATCTGTCCCTCCACGGTTGAGAGCTGGAACCATAACGGCCCTTTTAAGGGCCACTTCCATCCATCTAAAGAGCAGTTTCCCCTCAACCAAGCAGCCCTTGTTCCCACTGAACATTGCGCTGACAACATGACAGTCGTTTCACACACCAGCCCACCGCTGCACGCGGAGCTCCACCGCTCTCTCACTATGCAGGCAGCGGGAGCGAGGCCAGCGGGACAATGACCCGGTGGCCTCTCCCACCCCACGCGGTGGTGACCAGCCACTGCCCTTTCGACAGAGCTCTACCATGGGCTGGGTGACACGATCACACGTCTCGCTCAGCGGCGGAATGGGCTCTGCGCTCCATGCTGGCCATGTCTGTAAACAACACACAAACATGCGCATGCCCGCTTTCAGAGCACAGCGCAGCATGGATGAGTCTGACACACATGGACTCATGGATGTCAAAGCTGATAACACGGGGCTACACACTCCAGTTCGCTTCCCCCCTGCCTCGCTTTGTGGGCGTGTTGGAGACAACCGTGTCATCTCAGGCAGGGTCAGATGCCATGACGTCAGAGCTAGAGGAGCTACTGTCAAAAGGGGCAATTTCTCACGTTCCTCCAGGGGAGGAGAACGAGGGATTTTACTCCCACTACTTTCTCACTCCAAAAAAGACAGGCGGTGTTAGAATATATTTTGTGAAAAGAGTTAAGAAGAGGTTTTAGAGGATATGGTGTTGACCTTGTTGCCTTTTTATGCACCCTGGGTTATGAGAGGCCATTTAGTTTTACAGTGATTAGACATTATAAAAGGAGTGTGAGAAAGATCTTCTCTGATTGGGGGAGGGAGCGAGGTAACAATGGTCAACATTTTACAAGCGCGGGATTTGTGACACAAAGTATGGAAATGACCTGGCTCTCATGAAAACTCCTTAAAGTTTGCAGGAGATTAAAGCACACAGGTGTTCAAATCCAACAATAGCGACTTGTCTCCGTTGAGCTGAGTGGGAAAAGTCAAGGTCATTTTTCATACAGTGTGTTACAGAATCTTAGGAGCCGGCTGGAGCCAGAAGATCTAGACTGTATCCAACTGATGACAGCACCACCAGAGTTTGGGATGGAACTGGATAAATAAGAGAGCATTTTAAGTTAGGGCATCAGATGCTGGGGAAATCTTTGACTGACCAATAGGTGAAAGGTAGACCTGTATAGTATCTGATCTGTATGCATACACTCTTGTATTTTGCAATATCATTTTTCACTAAAGCTTGTTATTAACTTTAACTTAACTTTAACTTAACTTTTTAGTATAAAATCCTACATGGTGACCCCGACGTTGCTGGTGACAGATCAACTCACTCTTCCACTTGAAGCTGTCCAGATTTTTTTTGGCTGTCTTCACATCTCAGACTCTCTGCTCTCCGGGTCCAATCGGCCGACACAACTTAAAAGGTAAGAGATGCCTGTTGTCTCTTAAGACCGAATTTCTCACAATTTTTATAATTTAATAATTTCATTACTAAATTTATCTTGGACCTGGGTGAGTGTGTGACAAGCATTTCAATTTGGCTGTAATTTGGTGAATAATATTGCATGCCTACGCCCCTTGCTTAAGGAGTGTGGTCTAGTGATTTGAGCATTTCAAATTGGGCTTAAAACGCGCTGTGGATGTTATTGCCATGATGATGCCTCTTCGACTGTGACTGAGTTTGAACGGAGATGATACCTCTTTGGCTGTGATGAAGGGAGTGATTTTTAGATGGTCGGATCCAGATTTACAGTGCTCGTGCAAATTCTGATGTTGAATGAACGTTTCATGCATGTTCGAATTCTTAATTCGACCTTGCATATGGGATTCCATGGCGGGATATTGAGTGTTTTCACCTGAACACTTGGCCTTTGAGCCATGACGTCAGAGCGAGATCTTTTGAGGAATTGAGGGCATTACCGCTAGTGAAAGTTTCCCTGTTTTGTTCTCTGAAAAGTGTCTCAGTGTGTAAAATCACTGACAGGAGCGCGTAGCTCGGGTGAAATCCATATATACCGCTCTGCTTTTTATGAGAAAAAACAGAAGTCTGACAAAGGTGTCTCTGGTGTGATAACAATCATCAGACAAGGGTACGCGGCTCGAGTGAAGTCTATACACGCTACCTGGCCTTTTTCAGACAACTCAGAAATGCATAAAAAACTGTGAGACACGCAGTGGAGGAGTCTGATTAAACCACTCCCGGAGCTCTGAGCTGTCCCTGTCTCGAACACTAGCTATAAACTATTATTTGTCTGCAGTGTATGGTATCTGACGATTTGCACTTTGACTTGGGATTTGGTGTGAGGAAATGCGTGAACTTTGCCCCACTTGTGTTGAAGGCATCTGGAGGACAACAAGTGTTTTGTTCTACATGTGGCGTTTTGTCTGTTCATATTTCAGTGTTGATTTGTTGTTTCGCTAGTCGTTTCATGTGCGTGGTTGCTTGTTGTACATGTGCTGTCTGCGTGGGTTACGGTGCTTTGTTGTTTTTTGTGCGTTTGACGTTTTTGGTTGGGGTTAACTGCGCTTATTCAATTTATTACTGATATACCTATAATCTAATAATAATAATAATAACGATAATAATTGGAATAGACTATCTGTAATGCATTTTGCATTTAGAACTAATCTCGTGCTAGTGCTACGGTTCATAATAGAATATACCTGTTTGGTATATTAAAGAGGGAGAAAAACTCTGAGAGGGAAAGAACTGTCTCAGACAGCAGTCAGAGAGTGACTGGATCAGGGTACAGGTGGGCGTTTCTGTCTCTGAGCTGTTCAGCACACGAATATAACAGCTTGAACTGTAACACACGATCACAACGTTTTTCTTGAACATAAATAACTTGAATTGGCAAAAATGACCTTTGAAAGAGATTGGAACATGTTGGCCGCATTAACTCTGAACGCCAAAGCTCCGAAACGGAAGGATAAGTTAAAGCGAAAACTTAAAGCGTTAAAAACTGATTACCAGGAAAATGGCATGTTACCTGCGGATGGAAGCAATGACCCAATAACCTGGGAGATGATGGAGAAACTACTCCAGTGCGAATTAAAAGCAGAAAACGACCTGAAAAAAACTAGAAAAAACGTCCGTGTTTAATAAATGCGTGTTGAAGAAAAAACTATCAAAACAGGATGAGAAAAGGAGATTGGTGTACAAATTGAGCACATTGATTAACACCCACAAGAACAAAAAATTGAAAAAAAAATCAAAAACTCAAAACAAATTGGCATTCAACCTCTCCCCCTCCTTCCTGTCCTCCCGCAACCCCAGTCATGCAGTTCTCGCCTAGCGACCCATTCGTTCCGTCCTCACATTCTCCACCCCCACCCATGCCAGCCTCAGCTAATCAGTGCCCAGTTACACTCACCCACTTAGGACAGAAATATGAAATAAATGGTAAAATGACTGTAGGAGTAGAAGGGACAACAGCAAATGACTCAACGATGGAAGTCTCACATGATAGAGTGTTGGAAGTGGCCAGACAGCACTATCATCAGTATGGAATGCCTGCTGATTCCCGTGATGCGAAAAAAATGTCACCGCCTTCAGCCCTTTCCTCCTGGACACATAATCCTGGAATCTCCACACCTGACTTAACGTGTCAGTACATGGCTGGAGAACCATTACGCAAAGTCACCATAGTGACACCACCTAGTTTGCTAGATACAGGCTTAAGCAGTTTTTGTTATCCATCAGCAGTACCATCACAGTCACAGACCTCACAGTTACCACATCAGGCAACATCAGGCACATACAATGGCTCCTCTAATGGTTAATCCTATGGATCCTAAACATGCTACATATAAGCCTTGGGGACACACAGATATGGAGGCACTCCTAAGGAAGTTGCCAGATGTGCATCATGGAGCAGAGCCCTGGATTAGGAAGATGGAGAGATACACAAGAGGTGAACATTTGACCTTAGGGGATATTAGAGCTTTCATAAGCGCATCCTTATCAATTGCCTTGCTGGCGAAAGTAGAAACAGAGGCTAAAACCTCTAATGCCCCTGATGGCATCTCTTTTACAGGATTCAGAAGAGCAGTATGGAAGGCCATGAGAGCCGTATTTCCCTCTGCAAGAGGGGAGGCATTGTTAGTTAAAATAGAGCCAAAATCTGATGAGACACCTGAACAATACGCTAGACGTGCACAAACCGATTGGGTTGATGTGACTAACACCCACCCTAACCACAATCTTGCCACTAGATTGTTATTTAAAGCTGCAATTATGGCTGACATTTCTGACTATGTGCAACAGGCTGTAAAAGACACGCAGGGACAGTCACGCTTGCCTATTGATGAATGGATGGATCTAGTGTGTCATCACATGAATAGGGAGAGAGCGAAGGCCAAAAAAAGAGGATGACTGTCTCTGACATACAGTTTAGTACAGCCACCTCGGGGTCAGTTCCATAGGCATGGTAGAGGAACAGGTTTATCACAGGCTGGATATCAGAGGCAGCCACAAAACCTGTCACACCGTCTGTGTTATGCATGTGGTAAACCAGGACATTACCGCAGATCCTGTCGATACAGCAGGCGAATGCACAAGGCTCAGTGCAGCAGGGCGTGTATTTTCCTCCCCAGCCAACAGGGCCCCCGGTGCCGAAACCAACAGGCTCCACAATGGCCCCAACCCTAATGAGGCTGCCCAATAAACCCTGCGGCCCCACAAATTGGTCTTGGAGGTCTGAAGTTGACATGTCAAAATCTTAGTGCTCCTGTAGAGATGCTGGTTGGCATTTGCCATGTGTCGCTGGATTGTATAGACTTACATTTCACAACAGTTAATCTTCACTCAGAAGTCAAATTGACCATTGACCCACGTCTTGCCTTTCTCTGACCGACATTTAAATGATAGTTTTCCTATTAACAACAGAGAACATGCTTTCCCAATACTGCCGAAAAATAAAAATAAAAAACTTCTGAATATTGTGGAAGTAAGGTGAAAATGTTTAAACACTAGTAATTACAAGCTGTAATGGCTAAACAGCCACAATAGGAACAATTAAGTTAACTACGATGATTTACTACCTGACAACAGTATGTATCTGTGTTTAATTTCAGTATGCTTTTTCTCTGTGTAGCCACAGACCGGGGCAGAAGAAGGAAAAGTTCAGGGGAAAAAAAAAAAAAAAATGAATTAATTAATTAAAGGGAGGGGTAGAGCAGGCACCTCAGACATAGATAACAGCAGCAAACAGTGAGCAGACTGACACACGTGACTTATCTGCACAGATGGTGAACAGTCACAGAGGAGAAGTAAGACAGAGACACTGACCGAAGAAAATTGACGAAGTCCTCTTGACATTTACATAATATGTAGCTAATATTACAACAACACCTCAAACCAGAATTTACTTTTACTATCATGGGTCAAGAAAAAAGAAAAACTAAAGCGAGAGATTGAATTGCGTATTACAAATTATTGATTGTAAGTCTCCAACCATCTTTTCGCATATTATGTCTGCTAACCTTTCCAAATTTTAACGACCAGCATCCACTCCACTTTTGCGTTATGACAGATGACGTCTGGGTGGCCTCATCATCAGAGCAGGACTGGCAATCCTAACATTATTGTAGATATAAGGTCAGTAATAACTAAATTGTTAGCTATGGCAGACGACGGTGATGTGTTGGGACTACAATCCACCTCTTGAGGGTAAAACGCTTAGATGAGATTGAATAACTGCTATATCGCGAGCACCAACACCTAGAAACAAAAAGACAAATGATGACATTTTTTAGATTTTAGATCTAGATTTAGATTTTTTAGAGTGCTTTTGAAAAAACAAACAAAAAAAAACTGAATAGCCAACTATTACAATTCTGTCAAATGCTTCTAGATATTATTTAGATCTGACAAATTTTAGTCAAATGAATATTTGGGATTTTTCTTCTTTTGTAAAGTACACACAACATATGAAATATGGGGTTTAATTACCAGTGAACTGCCCCAAATTGAGACCTTGAAATCTAGCTGAAATGATTACTTATTTAGAAACTTAGTTGTTTGATAGAACTTTTCTGACCATCTTTAGTTTCGAGAAAACACTTGGACTTTTCCGTGTTGCTATTTTTGTTGGGTTTTAACGCCTTCAGTACATATTATTTTTATGTTACTTGTATCACTTACTAGACTAGAATACTGCTGGTGACTATAATTGTTTACAGTTTGGCTTTAGCGTTTTTATTTTTTGACAACTGATTTGAATACTTCTCCCACTTGCACTATTTGCATAACCTTATTTTGTTGTCTTCAACAATAATAATAGCCTAATTGTCTAATTGAAGCCAATTCAGGTAGCTATGAGATTTAAATAGCTCTTCTATTAGACTCTGCTGAGTTTGTCAATAACGCTACACTACAGACTTTGTTTTATTAGGACTCGCTATATGACACATTTTTATTTTTTTACACTATGTAGTTCATTTTTGCAAAACATTTATCTTTGGGGATTTGTTCTCTTTTTCAACATAATTTATTTATCTTCTGTTATTTTATACAGCTTTTGCTATTGTGACAAAGGAGGGTGTTTAAGGTTTAAAAAAAAAAAAAAAAGAAAAAAAAAGAAGAAAGACACTACACATTATTTTGATTGGTTATTGAGTCATGAATTTTCATGAAGTGAAGTGTTTTGATAGCATACCAAATTTAAATAGTGTTTTAATAAATAACAAAATGTTTAAATTAGTTTTTACCAATTATTTTTGTTTGTTTTCATTGATGTTGCTGAAATTCTGTTTGCTTGTTTGTTTTATGGCTAAAAATTCTAGTTTTGTGCCATTTGACTTAACATCAGGAACCCGGTGGCTATAGGTGCTCCTTGAAGTGATGAAGCGAAACATATAGTCCAGCCCTAGGTGGAATCATATCAAGTCCTACTCTCTACTGCTACCACTTAGAAATCACTGAAAGGACCACCTGGATTTACCTTCATCACACTGTAATAAGGTATTTGGGTTGTCTGGGGGAGACAGAGCGGGCTGAGGAGTCTAGTCTCACTGATCCGAAGTGGGGGAGGGGAGTCTGGGCCACAAAGGGGGTCTTTTAGACTAGAAAAGTGTTATTAGTGGACCGTCTCAAACCCAGTGAAGAAAATATATATGTATACATATATACATATATCTATATACAGTGGTGTGAAAAAGTGTTTGCCCCTTCCTCATTTCCTGTTCCTTTGCATGTTTGTCACACTTAAGTGTTTGAACATCAAACCAATTTAAACAAAAGTCAAGGACAACACAAGTAAACACAAAATGCAATTTGTAAATGAAGGTGTTTATTATTAAAGGAGAAAAAAAATCCAAACCATCATGGCCCTGTGTGAAAAAAGTGATTGCCCCCCTTGTTAAAACATACTATAACTGTGGTTGTCCACACCTGAGTTCAATTTCTCTAGCCACACCCAGGCCTGATTATTGCCACACCTGTTCACAATCAAGGCATCACTTAAATAGGAGCTGCTTGACACAGTAAGGTCCACCAGAAGATCCTTAAAAGCTACACATCATGCCGAGACCCAAAGAAATTCAGGAACAATTGAGAAAGAAAGTAATTGAGATCTATCAGTCTGGAAAGGGTTATAAAGCCATTTCCAAAGCTTTGGGAATCAGCGAACCACAGTGAGAGCCATTATCCACAAATGGCGAAGACATGGAACAGTGGTGAACCTTCCCAGGAGTGGCCGGCCGCCCAAAATTACCCCAAGAGCGCAGCGACGACTCATCAAGAGGTCACAAAAGACCCCACAACAACGTCCAAAGAACTGCAGGCCTCACTTGCCTCAGTTAAGGTCAGCGTTCATGCCTCCACCATCAGGAAAAAGACTGGGCAAAAAATGGCCTGCATGGCAGAGTTCAAGGAGAAAACCACTGCTGAGCAAAAAGAACATCAAAGCTTGTCTCAATTTCTCCAGAACACATCTTGATGATCCCCAAGACTTTTGGGACAACATTCTGTGGACCGATGAGACAAAAGTGGAACTCTTTGGAAGGTGTGTGTCCAAGTATATCTGGCGTAGAAGGAACACTGCATTTCATAAAAAAGAACATTATACCAACTGTAAAATATGGTGGTGGTAGTGTGATGGTCTGGGGCTGTTTGCTGCTTCAGGACCTGGAAGACTTGCCGTGATAAAAGGAACTATGAATTCTGCTGTCTACCAAGAGATCCTGAAGGAGAATGTCCGACCATCTGTTCGTGTACTCAAGCTGAAAGCGAACTTGGGTTCTGCAGCAGGACAATGATCCTAAACACACCAGCAAGTCCACCACCGAATGGCTGAAGAAAAACTAAATGAAGACTTTGGAGTGGCCTAGCCAAAGTCTGACCTGAATCCTATTGAGATGTTGTGGTATGACCTTAAAAAGGCCGTTCATGCTCGAAAACCCTCTAATGTAACTGAATTAGGACAATTCTGCAAAGATGAGTGGGCCAAAAATTCCTCCAGGGCGCTGTAAAAGCCTCATTGCACGTTATCGCAAGCAGCTTGGTTGCAGTTGTTGCTGCTAAGGGTGGCCCAACCAGTTATTAGGTTTAGGGGGCAATCACTTTTTCACACAGGGCCATGATGGTTTGGATTTTTTTTCACCTTTAATAATTAACACCTTCATTTACAAATTGCATTTTGTGTTTACTTGTGTTGTCCTTGACTATTGTTTAAATTGGTTTGATGTTCCGAAACACTTAAGTGTGACAAACATGCAAAGGAACAGGAAATGAGGAAGGGGGCAAACACTTTTTCACACCACTGTCATATAGATTGCATCCCTCAACCGTATTAGAGGTGAAAGTGAGCTAGACTCATCAGTAAGGAGTCTCTAACCAGAAGCCCAACCAAAAACGGGCCGCAGACGCCCGTGGCATCCTTTTAGACTTCCGGGACTGTGCGGTCTCAGGGGAACGATGTGTTTCCTCTTCTTAGCTGCACTAATTATACTGCCACCAATAATATGGCACGACCTGCAGCTGCTATAAAACAGGAAAATAACCAAAACCAATGCTACGAATCTGACTCTGAAACTGACCACTGATACACAACCGAGCATACCAACCATGCCTACCCATGACCATCGACGAATAAAACAAAGTCACCATGCAACCCACTCAATTACATTAACCAGGGGCAGAACGCAGTCATTTACTGTGGACGCATGTTCAGGCCAACAATTTGTGTGCAAAGC
Source organism: Sander vitreus (assembly GCF_031162955.1). Taxonomy (NCBI): domain Eukaryota; kingdom Metazoa; phylum Chordata; class Actinopteri; order Perciformes; family Percidae; genus Sander; species Sander vitreus. Next base: position 11,188,147 of record NC_135878.1, on the reverse strand, counting down.
GAGAGGAAGGGCTGCCGATCAAGCCTATCTCTGCACAGAGTACTGTACCAATTGGGACCATGTTTTCCAACACTCTCACACAGATTCTGAGGGTTACAAAGCTGACACTGAGCAGACGTCCAGATGGACCTTAGTTAGAAAACTGTCAAATGGCCAGTCACCTAGGTGGGATAGTATAGTGAAAGTGAGGAATGTAAACAAACCAGACCAGGGTATCTATTGGGTGTGCTTTAGATGTAGCTGGAAGAGATCCCATGTGAGAGAATTGCTATCCGCGTACAAGAACCTCCAGTCAATGAACCCGAGACAACCTTTAATTTGCAAGATCAAATACTGTCACCTATCCCACCGACTTGACCCACAAAGATAAAACAGCTATGGAACAATTGCATAAGCATGCTCCACTGGGAGGCCACAGTTAGGCCCTTTTCAAAATTTGAACAACCAAAATAATGCCACAGGTTTGCAATGTGTCCTTAGTCTGTTTAGCTATGCACTCTCTAAACCTCACACCTAAAACAGAAAAATACAAGTCATTGAGTTTACTGTTTCCTCCAGTAAATACTGTCTTACCACTTGTTGCTTAAACCTTTTTCAGGTAATTGCACCTGTCTCTCGAGAACAGGACGGAGAAAAAGTGTGCATCTACTAAGCTCGTCTTGGTGTTAACATCAATACCGACATAGGTAATCCCTTAGCCTCATTGTCTGTTAATCAAAGCGCCAGTAGAGCTGATGTATGGTGGCTTGTGGGGACGGTTCAAGGACGTATCTTCCATGTTCCACAAGCTGCACCTGAACGTCCCATACTGAGCAGGAAGTGTACTCCTGGTAGCACCTTTGATGACAGATTGTGCATGTGTGATAAAGCTTGATGCACCCAGAGGCGTATCTACCAGACGAGTTTATTGCTCGCAATCAAAATTGGCGCAGGCCAGTCATTCTTTTCTGGTAGGCAACAGTAAACAAAATTTGAATTGTATTGAAGAGTTTTGCTAATTACACATGGGACTTCTCTACAGAACAACTTCGCTGATAGCTTGAAAGAATTAGTAGGAAAATTAAATATTTAATGTTGATATTAATGCTTAAGTTACGTACAATGTGAGCCTGTAGCCAATTGGATGCATGGCATGTTTAAAAGATGAAAAGACATGATAATGTCAATATTGATTTCCATAGCTGTGTTTATTAGTATCCTTATCTGCTGCGGGTGCTTTGCCATTCCCTGTTATAGAACTCTAATTAATAGATTGATAACTACGGCCCTATCAAAAGAGGGTGCTCCCCCACCCTACCAAATGGTTGCCACCCAAGAAGCCCCACTTCCAAGTTATCATCCATCTAGTGATGTGAACAATTTTTACGAAATTGATACTCCCTCAGAGGAGGAAGGAGTTTAGTTCACTGGGTCCAAATTCATCCCGTCACCACCCAGTGCCCCCCTCTCCAATTCCCATCCGTCCTATCTCCAAATGTTTTTCTATCCTCTTTCCTGATCCTACTTTGTTTCACAGTTTTGCGCGTGGCCCCAATAGTCCTTTTGATTTGAATTAATGTAACTAAAAAGCTAAAACATAAGTCTAATTTTAGTAGTTTTGTAGTCAGTATAGCCTTAAACAAGACATAGATTTGAAGTGTGATTTTACAATTTTAATAGAAGTAGATGTTTATGTTGAAGTTTTTGCTGTTCCATTAAGTTTAGAGATTTCCACAAAAAATAAATGTAACCACCAAGTATAGTCATAGACAGCAATGTATTCTGCAGCTTACACTAGCAGCTAAATTCTACATATAGGCTACACGCACCACACCGCACTGCTATTTTATTACCAATATCATAATTCATTCAAACTGTGTTTAGGTAGTTAGAGATTAGGTAGTTTTTATGTTACACAGTGTTTGTTGTGTAAAAAGGGGGATGTGAAACTTTCCAAAATTTTTACTGTTATACACTCATTATGGTATGCACCGTGTGTGCGGTGCATAAAGAGGGATTGTTAGAATATATTTTGTGAAAAGAGTTAAGAAGAGGTTTTAGCGGATATGGTGTTGACCTTGTTGCCTTTTTATGCACCCTGGGTTATGAGAGGCCATTTAGTTTTACAGTGATTAGACATGCAGGAGATTAAAGCACACAGGTGTTCAAATCCAACAATAGCGACTTGTCTCCGTTGAGCTGAGTGGGAAAAGTCAAGGTAATTTTTCATATAGTGTGTTACAGAATCTTAGGAGCCGGCTGGAGCCAGAAGATCTGGACTGTAGTCAACTGATGACAGCACCACCAGAGTTTGGGATGGAACTGGATAAATAAGAGAGCATTTTAAGTTAGGGCATCAGATGCTGGGGAAATCTTTGACTGACCAATAGGTGAAAGGTAGACCTGTATAGTATCTGATCTGTATGCATACACTCTTGTATTTTGCAATATCATTTTTCACTAAAGCTTGTTATTAACTTTAACTGGACGAATCCTGAGTCTTATTTCTCTGATCTACCAGTAAACGAACACCATTCAGCGTAAAGTGACCAATTGGAGTCAGATTAAGTCTGGCCTTTTTTAGGGCCAGACCGGTCAATTACAGTCACATTTTAGTATAAAATCCTACAGCGGGTTGTGTCCCATTCTAGACCTGTCCCAATTCAACCGGTGCATTATGGAGCGCCCATTCCACATGCTGACTGTGAAACATGTGTTGGAATGTGTGTGCCACCACGAGTGGTTCACGTCTGTGGATCTGAAAGATGCATACTTTCACATCCAAATTATTCCCAGACACAGGAAATTCCTGCACTTCTTTTTTCCAGTACAACCGGCTGCCGTTCGGGTACTCACTGGACCCCCCGCACTTTTGCACCATGTACATTTCCCACTAATCATGCACGCCTACACTCGTGACTTGGGCATTGCAGCTACTTACGCCAAGTCACTGCCATGACAGGCATTTTTACCAGAATAACTGTTTATTTGATACAATCTCCTGTCAGTGCATTAGGGGAAGAGTTAGTCTATGTCCTGCTTGTGGCATTGACTACATCAGCTTCGCCCTAACCCAAAGCCTATACGAAATAGAACGATAGTTACGTATTGTAGCTCCAGATTCTATGAGTAGGCTATAGGCGCAGCCCTCTAAGATTTGGGCCACCTGCTCCAGTAACATTAGCTGAAGAAAAAGCTGATGTTGGGAAATGAACAACGGGTCCGCTCTGATATAAAGTATCTGCGGACGTAGTTGGAGCCCGTGCAGGACGCAAGGGAGGGAAAGAAAATCTTCACGACTGTGCATGCGCAAAGGGATAAACCCAATAGCGTAGCCTTAGAGGGATGCGCCTATACTCTGGATAATCTGGAGTTACAATACGTAACTATCGATATAGGATCCTTACTTATGAGTTGATGAAATACCTGTAATCATCACACAGCAGCAGCAACAATACGTTCATATCCAAATTAAGAGGCACTGTACACATTTTATGCACATGACAGAGCAGCAGTAAGTTTATTTATTATTCTAATCTGCTAAAACAGGCACAGCGACTGGATTTAATGGTAATTGAGCTTCAGTGCTTTTCCAAACATCAGCCAAATGAAAACTTCACTCCAGTGAAATCATTTGGAACATGCAGCCATCCTCAGTATGATGTCCTGAGCTCCATCAGATCTGTCAGGACTTCTTGAACAAAACTCCAAACTCCTTTTAAAAACTTGAGTACTTTAACAAAAACAAAAAACATCAGAAAACAATAGAAATAAATATAACAGTCAGTTCACCCAAAATTATAAAAAATATATATTATGTAATTTTTTTCAATTTGATACCGCCTCAATAGTGATATCTAGCCATGCAGATAGCTTTAACATATCCATCTCTGAGATTTCTGTCTCCAAACCACAGAACACACTGTCAACACTTTTCATGGGGAATCCCCAACATGTATTTACCCAGCTTGTATCTCATTCACTTTTTATCACCTCTAGCCTGAACGTTAAACATTAAAACATATTGTGTTCATTACAATTGACTTGTTTTTTATGTAAATGGACTGAATTTATAGAGTGCTTTTACATGTTACAGGCACCATTCACACACATTCATACACTGTGGTCGAGGCTGCCATACAAGGTGCCTCTAAAATATACTGTGTACACTCACACTGTCTTCTACCCACATACACAGCAACATGCCCTCCAGAGCTGGCACTGATGTATGTGAGCACAACAACCTTGGCCTTGACACCACACGTTAAGAGCCTTGGGCACACACACATGAACACACACCACCTCCCCCCAGTACATTTTTTCTTTACTAAGCATGCCTAGGTTATCCAAATAACACTTCCAAATAATCACAGAGAAGATAGATAAAGTCCGTACCTCCAGAGTCTTACATTTCCCATCCAGCCGGCTACACAGGCGCTGGTAGTTGGCCGTCAACACCTCCAATTCAGACCGCAAGGCATCATGGGCCGTGGGTGGGGCCTTGGCGATGAAACTGTTGACACTGTCAGTCAGGAGTTTGACCTTTAGCTCCTTGGAGTGGACCTCTTCCTGGGCCCTCTGATAGAGAAACAGAGTAAATGAATAAGGCATGTTTGTCAGAGTTGAGAGACAGGTTGAGAAACTTTAGGACCTTAGGTTTAGTTGATTTAGTTTGTGTACTTTAACAAGCCTCGTCATGTCAATAAAAATCTTAAAAGTCATCTGGACAGGAGAAGCACGTGACCAGCGGCCACTATGCTTGCAAGAAACTGAGCTCCTACACTCGCCTCCGTATTTCATTAAATAACCAGGTCTGTTACTTTTTCTTCAACGCCAAACCGTTTTGTCTGTTGTCACAGTGACTCGGTGAAAGCCTGCAGGCACGAAAGAGCGGGTCTTGTTGTCGCCTGGGCTGTCTACTCGTTTGGAGAAATTCGCTAGCATGTCTGTGGCTAATGGAGTGGTGGCTAATGTGAACACGTTCTCTAATATGGAGGAATTAATCGACCGGGTCTTGGAGAAGCAGCTAAGTGTCCTTAAATCAGTGATCTACAGCGCAGTGAAGGAAGTGCTGGCCGAAATGAATGCCTCACAGCAACACATCGGGAGAGAATTGGAGAAGCAGGAAAGCACAGTATGTGAGCCGGACTAATCTGACTGCGTCACACTCAAGATCCAGTGGCTTCGGCTGCCTGAAGAGATACAACACGAGCTGGCACTGCATGCTGAACGCAACTCTGACTCGTTCATCTGCCGCGCTGCCCTGGGAATGACCCGCGGGGGGAGAGAGTTCGCCTTTGCTGCAGCTGTGAAGCCTGGTGTTTTCTGGCTGGAATTAGAAGAAGAGGAGGACGCGCGGCGCCGCAAGGAACCGGAGAGCGACCATGGGACTTTGATGTGATGCCGGGGGCTGCGACTGAAGGACTCAGCACCTGTGGACTAACGGTATTTGGGCCACTGTACCAAGTTTGACTGGAGGATGCTGTGGGTAAGTTTTGAAACCAACCGTTGGAGGGACACCTACCAGACTGTAAGGAATGATGAATGGTGGCTACTCAGTCTACAATCTATATTTTTGAGGACACTTAATCGGGCTGAAAAAAAGGGAACATGATGAATCCTGAGGATGCGCTATGGAAGTTTCGTAACTAAGCTTTAAAAGGGACACTTAACCAGACTGAAAATACATGACAAATACTGGCTGGTAATCCTAAGGATACTGTATGTAAGTTTCGGAGCCGAGCTTTAAAGGGACACAACCAGACTGAAAATGCATGATAAATGCTGGCTGGTCAGTTTACAGTTTATGTTTGTTAACAATTAAGCTAGACTGAAAGAACATGAGGGATACGGTCTGTTCAGCTCACAATCTGCTTATTGCTCCAACTAGATTGGTCTGTTTTTCACACAGCTTAGTCCAGAAATAGTTTGAAGGTGTTTATAATATGGTTCATGTTTAACATAAGAATTCATTAGACATGTTTCAATTAACCTGTGACTTAAGACAGGAGGTGTAGTTTTGAGGTGTAGTTTTGAGCTGGAGTTTTGCGCAAACTGGTCACGCATCTTACAAATAGGGGAGGGGGTCTGCGGTCTCAAAGGGGTTAGGGAATTTATTTTACTTTTTATGTTTTTGTCACACCTTTGATACAGATTTGTCAGCAAAATCCGGTAGGGTACTCGAGACACGTATGCATTTCAATTTTGAAGATGGCTGAGCTTTCAATCCTTTCAGTTAACATCAGAGGGGCTAAATGGGCTGAGCTAAATTCCTGGGTTATTTAAGAAGGAAAAACATAGACATGGCACTTATACAAGAGTCACACTTACGTAAAAGATGTAAATTGTCTACAAAATAAATACTTTAAGGTTGCTGCCTCATCTGGTGACAACGCCAAAACCAAGGGCTCCATCGTGTTGCTGTCGCGGAAATCCGCACTTACCGTAGACAAAAGCAGTAAAGACTCTTCAGGCAGAATATCTTATATATGCCTTTGTCTCGGTATATGCACCGGCTACATATGATGAAAGTTTCTTCCCACGCCTAACCAATGAATTGCTCTCTCTCAAATGAATATTCACTAATTACAGGGGGAGACATGAATGCAGTACTAGATTTAAACCAGGATAGATCAGGGGTCAAGCCCAAAACGCATATCGGACATGTTTAAAGCAGTTGTGGAATCCCACCATCTTACAGACATGGAGGATGCACAATCCTCCTAGCAAAGATGACACCTTCTTTTCCACAGGTCACCTCACCCATTCCCGCATTGATTATATTTTGTGCTCCAGTGAGCTTAAGGCAATGTTCCACAATGCGCTAATAACCACATTCTGTTCTGACATGTTAGGAGAAAGATCTAGGAGATGGCAATTTAACAATTCCCTTCTCCAAAAACACAGCTTTTGATAGAGTTTAGAGCCAAGCTGGCGGAGTTTATATTAATCAATACTGACTCAGTTTCGGACCAAACAACAAAGCAAATCCAGAGCTGCTATCAACAGCATCCTCACAGACAGAGGTATCTCAACGAATCCTAAAGATATCACCGCCACTTTCCAATCCTTTTATTCAAAGTTGTATGAATCCTCCTGCAATCCGGATCTGACACAGTGCCAAAAGTTCCTGAAAGAGCTAAACCTGCCTCTTCTTGACCCAGAAGAGGCAGAACAACTAGGGTCAACCTATGACGTTAGAGGAACTTAAATCAGCGTTAAAAACAGCTAAGAAAGGGAAAACACCGGGGGTTGGACGGAATTCCATCAGAACTTTTACTACAGTACTTTGACATACTAGGACCTACCATCTTACAAACTTTAACCTTGGCCATAGAGAGGGGCACCTTTCATCAACAAACCAACACTGCACTAATTTCGGGCATACACAAAAAGGGCAAAGATCCTATGGAGTGCTCAAACTACAGGCCCATCAGCCTCATTGGGACGGATATTAAGCTCTATTCCAAAGTCTTAGCACTACACCTAGAACGCTTTATTGAGCTAGTCCACCCCGACCAATCAGAGTTTATACCAAAGCGTCACGCTGCAGACAATATACGCAGATTATTCCATGTAATAGAAGAAGCCAAAAACCTTCCAACAACGGCAGCAGTTTTATCACTGGATGCGGAAAAGGCTTTTGACTGCCTAGAGTTGAACTACTTGTGGCAAGTAATGGAGAGGCTTGGTTTGGGAGCCAAATTCATTGACATGGTACGTACTTTATATGCGAATCCCATGGCCATAGTCTCAATCAATGGCCTGCATTCACAGCCATTCCCCGTCGCACGGGGCTCGCGACAGGGATGCCCGCTATCTCCCATGCTATTTGCGATCTCTCTTGAAACGTTAGCCCAAGCCATAAGGCAAAATAAAATATGTAATGTCCAGATTAAATCCAATAACAACTCAATATCGTTATTTGCAGATGATGTTTTGCTGTACATCTCTGACCTTGAAGACTCTGTCCCAAAAAATCTTAAGATTTTTAATGAATTTGGCTCAATCTCCGGCTATAAAATCAACTGGAATAAATCTAATCTTCTTCTGATGAACAATGGACAGGTGACATCAGCTATTAGTGATACAATACCAACCCAAAGCAAAATTACATATTTTGGCATCACCATTCACGCCCTAGACCCCTCATCTACAGTCCCATGGAGAGAAATAGAGCAAAACCTCACTGGAAGTCTAAGACTGCAAGACCTTGCCTTTACAGGTGTGTGTCCAAAAAAGTGCATGCTAGCCTATGGCCCTATTATCACCAACACATTGACCAACTTTAAACAGGTCGAGGAGCAACTACGCTACACCAATAAGTGGCATTTGAACACCCAAATTTGGCACAACATACACTTAATGTCTGATAACAAACCTTTTGTTTATAACCAGTGGAGTGACAGAGGTATTTATACTCTAGACCAGCTATTCAATGATGAAGGTATGTTAAGTTTTGAAAACCTGGGAGCTAGCTTTGAGGTCCCTAGGACATCCTTCTTCCTTTATCTTCGCTTAAGATCAGCCCTAAAATGTTATGGAGTACCATGGGGGAACAGTCTTGAGATGCACCCAATCATTAAATGGCTTGTTGATTCTCCGGTGAAAGGATTAGTGTCCAGGATTTATGCTAAACTGATGCAAGTATCTGTAGGAGAACTCGCAATACTAAAGAAATGGGAGCGAGAGCTGAGCCCGGAGGGGAACGTAATTAATTGGGAGACAGTTTGGGACAAGATTTAAAGCCATTCCTACTCCCTATTGCACATTCTGCCAACCTGAACAAACTTTCATGCACATGGTCTGGGACCATGTGAACAGGTGCGTGAGTTTTGGAATAAAAACAACATCAATAATATCTGATGTGATAGGATGTCGAATTCCTACTGACCCGATTGTTTTGTTACTTAATGATGACTCTAAATTACACCTACTTGGGAAACAGAAGAAAATTTGGCTAGCTGGATCAACCGCGACCAAGAAAATTATAGCTCAGCGCTGGCTCCCCCCCCACACTTGCTTTGTATAAAACAGTGGTTGGCGTATTTTCTGGACATAGTTATTCTGGAGCTCTCTACAGCAAGGATTAACAAAGCCAAATCATCGACTAGACCTATGGAAAAATGCAGCAGCACAAGTATCAGTCCTAATGACCTCAGCATCACAAGAATTAGAGGAGAGTGACTAGGCAAGGTGTGATTCCTGATTCCTGTTTTGTTTTTTTATTTTTTATTTTTTTTATTTTTTTTTCCTTGAGACCGCAGAGGGTGGGGGGGGGGTGGGAGAGGGTTGTTGTTTTTTTTGTTCAATTGTGTTTGTCTGTTCTGTATGTTTAAAAAATATAAAAAAGTAAAAAAAAATGTATCTTAAAAAAAAAGAAGACGGGGGATTAAGAGAACGAGCAATGGAACAGATTCACCAATGGAGTTTCCTTTAAGCTTGGAGCAGAAAGGAGGAGTAGAGGAGAGGAAGAGGTGGTGAAAAGATGAAGGGGTAGATTAGCAAAAGTAAAATCAATTTTTAATTGACTGAAGTCACGTTTCTCAGGAGAAGGGGGTGAATGGAAAGAAATTTAGAAGAATTGATGCAGTTTCATACAAAATTGAGTAATTGATGGAATGGAGGGAATGAGAGTGGAGAAGGGGTTTGAAAAAGAGACACAAAGCTGTGAGTGAGAGTACAGAAAGAAGATAAAGAGAGGAAACAAAAGAAAGACAGAAAGAGAGCTGTTTTTTAACTTCAACAGTCAAAAGAGAGGCAGGCAGACGGGGGCTTGATCGACCTGGAATTAACTAGGATCAAAAGAGAGTGACAGAGAAAAGCAGCTGCATTTGTTGGTCAGATCTGGGCCTCCACTGTGAATATAACGAAGACCAAGATCATGACTTTCCTGAAAAGGCCTAGATGTAAATTAAATCCAGTTCAGTTGAGTGGAGAGGACAGCAAGTTAGTGTTATTTGTAGCGGTTCCTACCGTAACTAATTTATTTTTTGTGCATTTTAGGCCTTTATTTATACAGGACAGCTGAAGACATGAAAGGGGGGAAAGAGAGAGGGAATGAAATGCCGCAAAGGGCCACAGGGCAGAGTCAAACCTGCGGCCCCTGCGTCAAGGAGTAAACCTCTGTATATGGGCACCTGCTCTACCTGGTGAATATAGCCAGGCACCCAACTGTAGCTAATTCTAAGCCTAGGAAGTGTGTCTGTTTGCCAGGTGGAGAGGACAGCGAGGTTGTTGTGTTTTTAGTGGTTCCTACTGTAATTCTAAGCCAATGAAGTATGTCTGTCCATCGGGCGCAGAGGACGACGAGGTTGTTGTGTGTTTAGCGGTTCCTACCATAATTCTAAGCCTAGGAAGTGTGTCTGTCCGTCGGGTGGAGAGGACAGCGAGGTTGTTGTGTTTTTAGCGGTTCCTACTGTAATTCTAAGCCAAAAAGGTGTGTCTGTCAGTTGGGTACAGAGCTCAACGTGAACACCGGCGTGAGCAACTAGAAACTATTTTAAACACCAGCTGTCAGTATTACATATTGCGCCTTTAAATGTGGCTATGATTGACTTAAGAGAAAAAAGGAAGAAGGACTTTCTTTGTCTTAAAATCTACAGACCTATCCAAACCTAGCAAACAATTTTTAAATCTATAAGGGTTAAACTAAATTACCATTTTGTCAATTGAATAAAGTGTAAAGCTGCCAGTAACCCAAAATACAAGACAAATTAGACAGATGCCTTTAAAAATGTACACTTTTTTTTTCTTCATTTTAGTATAGCGTATAATCTGCAGAAATATCTAAGAAATATGTATAACTATACAACAATACAGTCTAGCTACATGTAAAATGATTTACTCGTTTTGTGCCTTTCTCATTGAAAATCTATATATGCCTGTAAATCATTGAAAGTATTAATAATTCACAGTTCTTTAAATGCATTTCAAAAAAAGTGTGATTGTCTACAGACATAAATGAGATACTGTGTGAACAATTTTTTCTCAGCTTTAGTACTGTCCTCTGCATCTGGCGAAGTGCAGCTTCATGAGCCATGGTGCAAGTGAAAGTTGTCTTTTTTATATAACTATATAGTATATGGCAAAGAAAGGATAAAATAACATATCAATATCCAATCCAATCCACTTTATTTATATAGCACGATTTTAACAAACGCAAGGTTTCCAAAGTGCTGCACAAAAAGATAAAACAGAAATAAGTAGAATAAATAAAAAACTAAAATGCACTGCCCGCACACAATAAAAAATATGCAAGTATACACATAAGATCAACACTCTACCTGGTGTTAAAAGCCAAAGAAAAAAAGTGGGTTTTAAGAAGATTTTTAAAAATTAGACAGAGAGGAGGCCTGTCTAATGTGCAGAGGCAGTCCATTCCAAAGTTTTGGAGCTGCAACGGCAAACGCTCGGTCCCCTCTGAGCTTAAGCCTAGCTTTAGGAACCATCAGGAGCAGCTGGTCAGCTGACCTGAGAGATCGGCTGAGAGAGTAGGGGTGCAGCAGCTCAAAGAGGTAAGCTGGGGCAAGGCCATTCAAGGCTTTAATAACAAATAAAAGAATTTTAAAATGAATCCTCAAATGGACAGGCAACCAGTGGAGTGAAGCTAAAATAGGTGAAATGTGCTCATACTCGCTTGTGCCAGTTAAAAGACGTGCAGCAGCATTTTGTACCAGTTGAAGACGAGCAATGGAGGACCCACTAGCCCCTATATAAAGTGCATTACAGTAATCCAGCCGAGTGGTCACAAAGGCGTGGATTACTGTCTCAAAGTGTTGTCTCTGAAGGACTGGTTTGATTTTTGCCAACTGGAAAAAGCTAGACTTCACCACAGCTTTAATCTGGCTGTCAAATTTGAGGTCTGAGTCCACTTTTACCCCCAAATTTTTCACAATTGGCTTACTGTGCCAGAGAACCCAGATCAACTAGGGTGTGTGTGTGTGTGTGGGGGGGGGGGGTCACAGAAGTGCCACCAAAGACCATGAGTTCTGTCTTTTCTTCATTCAAATTTAGAAAATGTAAAGACATCCAAGCTTTAATGTCATGTAAACACTGTAGCAGTGGGTTAACAGAGTAAGAATCAGACTTTTTGAGGGGGACATAGATCTGGCTATCGTCCGCATAGCAGTGAAAAGAAATGCCATGTTTCCTAAGAATGGAACCAAGTGGGAGTAGATAGAGAGAAAATAAAAGAGGGCCAAGCACAGAGCCATGTGGGACCCCACATGAAAGAGGAGCAGTGGAGGACACCGAGTCATCAAGGCCGAAACAGAAAGTCCAATGTGACAGGTAGGACCTGAACCATTCCAGTGCTGTGCGACCGACGCCCAACCACTGCTCCAAACGAGCAATGAGGATGTCATGGTCCACTGTATCAAATGTTGCAGTCAAATCTAAAAGTACAAGGATTACACAGTGACCAGAGTCAGTAGCTAAAAAGATATCATTAAAAACTCTTAAAAGCACTGATTCTGTGCTGTGCAACGTTTTAAAACCGGATTTAGAAGAACAATATCAGAAAAATATTTTCTTTTTGCCTCTTTCACAGTGGATTGGTAATGATGCCAGCAATCCTTCAATATTTGAAAAGACACTTGCAATTTGTCCTTTTTCCACTTTCGCTCAGCTCTTCGACAATCCTGTCTGGCAGTGCGGGTTGTTTCATTCAGCCAAGGCTCTGATTTGGCTTTCTTCTGCCTGGTCTTTAATGGAGCCGCAATGTCTATAGCAGTTTGACAGGTGTCGAGAAACCATAAGTTAAGAGCCTCTGTATCCTCACACACAGACTCGGGAATGACGCAGATCTGGCTGAAAACTGCGGAGAAGTGAGCAGCAGTGGAAGGGTTAATAACTCGACATCTGCGAGCAGCAGCGCGAGGTTTAACTGTGTGACATCAAAGAGCAGCTTCAAAAAGTACAGGCATATGAGCCGAGAAAAAAGCGTCACAGACCACCAGGTTAAGAACAGGCAAACCATAAGATAAAACAAGATCAAGTGTGTGACCACGTTCATGTACAGACTGCACGAGATTAAAAGAGTCAATGATGTTTAAAAAGTCTCACGCCAAAGGGTTTTCAGGGCAACACACATGAATATTACAATCTCCAACAATAAGGACCCGGTCATATTTGGGCATAATATCAGCCAAAAACACAGAAAATTTTGTTAAAAAGTATCTGTTGTATTTGGGAGGCTGGTAAACCACAGCACACAACACTGTGTGAGAATGCCCCAGCTCAAACAAACTGAGTTCAAAGCTGGTGAAGAGGGATGACAGCGATAACTGTTTACATTTAAAGTCACTCTTAAAAACAGTCGCAATTCCTCCTCCACGGCCCAGACGTCCGAGAGAGGCCCCGCTCCACATCTACCCCGATCAGGGACGTACCAACCCAGCCCTTAAATCAGTGATCTACAGCGCAGTGAAGGAAGTGCTGGCCGAAATAGAATGCCTCACAGCAACACATCGGGAGAGAATTGGAGAAGCAGGAAAGCACAGTATGTGAGCCGGACTAATCTGACTGCGTCACACTCAAGATCCAGTGGCTTCGGCTGCCTGAAGAGATACAACACGAGCTGGCACTGCATGCTGAACGCAACTCTGACTCGTTCATCTGCCGCGCTGCCCTGGGAATGACCCGCGGGGGGAGAGAGTTCGCCTTTGCTGCAGCTGTGAAGCCTGGTGTTTTCTGGCTGGAATTAGAAGAAGAGGAGGACGCGCGGCGCCGCAAGGAACCGGAGAGCGACCATGGGACTTTGATGTGATGCCGGGGGCTGCGACTGAAGGACTCAGCACCTGTGGACTAACGGTATTTGGGCCACTGTACCAAGTTTGACTGGAGGATGCTGTGGGTAAGTTTTGAAACCAACCGTTGGAGGGACACCTACCAGACTGTAAGGAATGATGAATGGTGGCTACTCAGTCTACAATCTATATTTTTTGAGGACACTTAATCGGGCTGAAAAAAAAGGGAACATGATGAATCCTGAGGATGCGCTATGGAAGTTTCGTAACTAAGCTTTAAAAGGGACACTTAACCAGACTGAAAATACATGACAAATACTGGCTGGTAATCCTAAGGATACTGTATGTAAGTTTCGGAGCCGAGCTTTAAAGGGACACAACCAGACTGAAAATGCATGATAAATGCTGGCTGGTCAGTTTACAGTTTATGTTTGTTAACAATTAAGCTAGACTGAAAGAACATGAGGGATACGGTCTGTTCAGCTCACAATCTGCTTATTGCTCCAACTAGATTGGTCTGTTTTTCACACAGCTTAGTCCAGAAATAGTTTGAAGGTGTTTATAATATGGTTCATGTTTAACATAAGAATTCATTAGACATGTTTCAATTAACCTGTGACTTAAGACAGGAGGTGTAGTTTTGAGGTGTAGTTTTGAGCTGGAGTTTTGCGCAAACTGGTCACGCATCTTACAAATAGGGGGAGGGGGTCTGCGGTCTCAAAGGGGTTAGGGGAATTTATTTTACTTTTTTATGTTTTTGTCACACCTTTGATACAGATTTGTCAGCAAAATCCGGTAGGGTACTCGAGACACGTATGCATTTCAATTTTGAAGATGGCTGAGCTTTCAATCCTTTCAGTTAACATCAGAGGGGCTAAATGGGCTGAGCTAAATTCCTGGGTTATTTAAGAAGGAAAAACATAGACATGGCACTTATACAAGAGTCACACTTACGTAAAAGATGTAAATTGTCTACAAAATAAATACTTTAAGGTTGCTGCCTCATCTGGTGACAACGCCAAAACCAAGGGCTCCATCGTGTTGCTGTCGCGGAAATCCGCACTTACCGTAGACAAAAGCAGTAAAGACTCTTCAGGCAGAATATCTTATATATGCCTTTGTCTCGGTATATGCACCGGCTACATATGATGAAAGTTTCTTCCCACGCCTAACCAATGAATTGCTCTCTCTCAAATGAATATTCACTAATTACAGGGGGAGACATGAATGCAGTACTAGATTTAAACCAGGATAGATCAGGGGTCAAGCCCAAAAACGCATATCGGACATGTTTAAAGCAGTTGTGGAATCCCACCATCTTACAGACATGGAGGATGCACAATCCTCCTAGCAAAGATGACACCTTCTTTTCCACAGGTCACCTCACCCATTCCCGCATTGATTATATTTTGTGCTCCAGTGAGCTTAAGGCAATGTTCCACAATGCGCTAATAACCACATTCTGTTCTGACATGTTAGGAGAAAGATCTAGGAGATGGCAATTTAACAATTCCCTTCTCCAAAACACAGCTTTTGATAGAGTTTAGAGCCAAGCTGGCGGAGTTTATATTAATCAATACTGACTCAGTTTCGGACCAAACAACAAAGCAAATCCAGAGCTGCTATCAACAGCATCCTCACAGACAGAGGTATCTCAACGAATCCTAAAGATATCACCGCCACTTTCCAATCCTTTTATTCAAAGTTGTATGAATCCTCCTGCAATCCGGATCTGACACAGTGCCAAAAGTTCCTGAAAGAGCTAAACCTGCCTCTTCTTGACCCAGAAGAGGCAGAACAACTGGGTCAACCTATGACGTTAGAGGAACTTAAATCAGCGTTAAAAACAGCTAAGAAAGGGAAAACACCGGGGTTGGACGGAATTCCATCAGAACTTTTACTACAGTACTTTGACATACTAGGACCTACCATCTTACAAACTTTAACCTTGGCCATAGAGAGGGGCACCTTTCATCAACAAACCAACACTGCACTAATTTCGGGCATACACAAAAAGGGCAAAGATCCTATGGAGTGCTCAAACTACAGGCCCATCAGCCTCATTGGGACGGATATTAAGCTCTATTCCAAAGTCTTAGCACTACACCTAGAACGCTTTATTGAGCTAGTCCACCCGACCAATCAGAGTTTATACCAAAGCGTCACGCTGCAGACAATATACGCAGATTATTCCATGTAATAGAAGAAGCCAAAAACCTTCCAACAACGGCAGCAGTTTTATCACTGGATGCGGAAAAGGCTTTTGACCGCCTAGAGTTGAACTACTTGTGGCAAGTAATGGAGAGGCTTGGTTTGGGAGCCAAATTCATTGACATGGTACGTACTTTATATGCGAATCCCATGGCCATAGTCTCAATCAATGGCCTGCATTCACAGCCATTCCCCGTCGCACGGGGCTCGCGACAGGGATGCCCGCTATCTCCCATGCTATTTGCGATCTCTCTTGAAACGTTAGCCCAAGCCATAAGGCAAAATAAAATATGTAATGTCCCGATTAAATCCAATAACAACTCAATATCGTTATTTGCAGATGATGTTTTGCTGTACATCTCTGACCTTGAAGACTCTGTCCCAAAAAATCTTAAGATTTTTAATGAATTTGGCTCAATCTCCGGCTATAAAATCAACTGGAATAAATCTAATCTTCTTCTGATGAACAATGGACAGGTGACATCAGCTATTAGTGATACAATACCAACCCAAAGCAAAATTACATATTTTGGCATCACCATTCACGCCCTAGACCCCTCATCTACAGTCCCATGGAGAGAAATAGAGCAAAACCTCACTGGAAGTCTAAGACTGCAAGACCTTGCCTTTACAGGTGTGTGTCCAAAAAAAGTGCATGCTAGCCTATGGCCCTATTATCACCAACACATTGACCAACTTTAAACAGGTCGAGGAGCAACTACGCTACACCAATAAGTGGCATTTGAACACCCAAATTTGGCACAACATACACTTAATGTCTGATAACAAACCTTTTGTTTATAACCAATGGAGTGACAGAGGTATTTATACTCTAGACCAGCTATTCAATGATGAAGGTATGTTAAGTTTTGAAAACCTGGGAGCTAGCTTTGAGGTCCCTAGGACATCCTTCTTCCTTTATCTTCGCTTAAGATCAGCCCTAAAATGTTATGGAGTACCATGGGGGAACAGTCTTGAGATGCACCCAATCATTAAATGGCTTGTTGATTCTCCGGTGAAAGGATTAGTGTCCAGGATTTATGCTAAACTGATGCAAGTATCTGTAGGAGAACTCGCAATACTAAAGAAATGGGAGCGAGAGCTGAGCCCGGAGGGGAACGTAATTAATTGGGAGACAGTTTGGGACAAGATTTAAAGCCATTCCTACTCCCTATTGCACATTCTGCCAACCTGAACAAACTTTCATGCACATGGTCTGGGACCATGTGAACAGGTGCGTGAGTTTTGGAATAAAACAACATCAATAATATCTGATGTGATAGGATGTCGAATTCCTACTGACCCGATTGTTTTGTTACTTAATGATGACTCTAAATTACACCTACTTGGGAAACAGAAGAAAATTTGGCTAGCTGGATCAACCGCGACCAAGAAAATTATAGCTCAGCGCTGGCTCCCCCCACACTTGCTTTGTATAAAACAGTGGTTGGCGTATTTTCTGGACATAGTTATTCTGGAGCTCTCTACAGCAAGGATTAACAAAGCCAAATCATCGACTAGACCTATGGAAAAATGCAGCAGCACAAGTATCAGTCCTAATGACCTCAGCATCACAAGAATTAGAGGAGAGTGACTAGGCAAGGTGTGATTCCTGATTCCTGTTTTGTTTTTTATTTTTATTTTTTTTATTTTTTTTCCTTGAGACCGCAGAGGGTGGGGGGTGGGAGAGGGTTGTTGTTTTTTTTGTTCAATTGTGTTTGTCTGTTCTGTATGTTTAAAAATATAAAAAAGTAAAAAAAAATGTATCTTAAAAAAAAAAGAAGACGGGGGATTAAGAGAACGAGCAATGGAACAGATTCACCAATGGAGTTTCCTTTAAGCTTGGAGCAGAAAGGAGGAGTAGAGGAGAGGAAGAGGTGGTGAAAAGATGAAGGGGTAGATTAGCAAAAGTAAAATCAATTTTTAATTGACTGAAGTCACGTTTCTCAGGAGAAGGGGTGAATGGAAAGAAATTTAGAAGAATTGATGCAGTTTCATACAAAATTGAGTAATTGATGGAATGGAGGGAATGAGAGTGGAGAAGGGGTTTGAAAAAGAGACACAAAGCTGTGAGTGAGAGTACAGAAAGAAGATAAAGAGAGGAAACAAAAGAAAGACAGAAAGAGAGCTGTTTTTTAACTTCAACAGTCAAAAGAGAGGCAGGCAGACGGGGGCTTGATCGACCTGGAATTAACTAGGATCAAAAGAGAGTGACAGAGAAAAGCAGCTGCATTTGTTGGTCAGATCTGGGCCTCCACTGTGAATATAACGAAGACCAAGATCATGACTTTCCTGAAAAGGCCTAGATGTAAATTAAATCCAGTTCAGTTGAGTGGAGAGGACAGCAAGGTAGTGTTATTTGTACTAATTAACTAATTTATTTTTTGTGCATTTTAGGCCTTTATTTATACAGGACAGCTGAAGACATGAAAGGGGGGAAAGAGAGAGGGAATGAAATGCCGCAAAGGGCCACAGGGCAGAGTCAAACCTGCGGCCCCTGCGTCAAGGAGTAAACCTCTGTATATGGGCACCTGCTCTACCTGGTGAATATAGCCAGGCACCCAACTGTAGCTAATTCTAAGCCTAGGAAGTGTGTCTGTTTGCCAGGTGGAGAGGACAGCGAGGTTGTTGTGTTTTTAGTGGTTCCTACTGTAATTCTAAGCCAATGAAGTATGTCTGTCCATCGGGCGCAGAGGACGACGAGGTTGTTGTGTGTTTAGCGGTTCCTACCATAATTCTAAGCCTAGGAAGTGTGTCTGTCCGTCGGGTGGAGAGGACAGCGAGGTTGTTGTGTTTTTAGCGGTTCCTACTGTAATTCTAAGCCAAAAAGGTGTGTCTGTCAGTTGGGTACAGAGCTCAACGTGAACACCGGCGTGAGCAACTAGAAACTATTTTAAACACCAGCTGTCAGTATTACATATTGCGCCTTTAAATGTGGCTATGATTGACTTAAGAGAAAAAAAGGAAGAAGGACTTTCTTTGTCTTAAAATCTACAGACCTATCCAAACCTAGCAAACAATTTTTTAAATCTATAAGGGTTAAACTAAATTACCATTTTGTCAATTGAATAAAGTGTAAAGCTGCCAGTAACCCAAAAATACAAGACAAATTAGACAGATGCCTTTAAAAAATGTACACTTTTTTTTTCTTCATTTTAGTATAGCGTATAATCTGCAGAAATATCTAAGAAATATGTATAACTATACAACAATACAGTCTAGCTACATGTAAAATGATTTACTCGTTTTGTGCCTTTCTCATTGAAAATCTATATATGCCTGTAAATCATTGAAAGTATTAATAATTCACAGTTCTTTAAATGCATTTCAAAAAAAGTGTGATTGTCTACAGACATAAATGAGATACTGTGTGAACAATTTTTTCTCAGCTTTAGTACTGTCCTCTGCATCTGGCGAAGTGCAGCTTCATGAGCCATGGTGCAAGTGAAAGTTGTCTTTTTTATATAACTATATAGTATATGGCAAAGAAAGGATAAAATAACATATCAATATCCAATCCAATCCACTTTATTTATATAGCACGATTTTAACAAACACAAGGTTTCCAAAGTGCTGCACAAAAAGATAAAACAGAAATAAGTAGAATAAATAAAAAACTAAAATGCACTGCCCGCACACAATAAAAAATATGCAAGTATACACATAAGATCAACACTCTACCTGGTGTTAAAAGCCAAAGAAAAAAGGTGGGTTTTAAGAAGATTTTTTAAAAATTAGACAGAGAGGAGGCCTGTCTAATGTGCAGAGGCAGTCCATTCCAAAGTTTTGGAGCTGCAACGGCAAACGCTCGGTCCCCTCTGAGCTTAAGCCTAGCTTTAGGAACCATCAGGAGCAGCTGGTCAGCTGACCTGAGAGATCGGCTGAGAGAGTAGGGGTGCAGCAGCTCAAAGAGGTAAGCTGGGGCAAGGCCATTCAAGGCTTTAATAACAAATAAAAGAATTTTAAAATGAATCCTCAAATGGACAGGCAACCAGTGGAGTGAAGCTAAAATAGGTGAAATGTGCTCATACTCGCTTGTGCCAGTTAAAAGACGTGCAGCAGCATTTTGTACCAGTTGAAGACGAGCAATGGAGGACCCACTAGCCCCTATATAAAGTGCATTACAGTAATCCAGCCGAGTGGTCACAAAGGCGTGGATTACTGTCTCAAAGTGTTGTCTCTGAAGGACTGGTTTGATTTTTTGCCAACTGGAAAAAGCTAGACTTCACCACAGCTTTAATCTGGCTGTCAAATTTGAGGTCTGAGTCCACTTTTACCCCCCAAATTTTTCACAATTGGCTTACTGTGCCAGAGAACCCAGATCAACTAGGGTGTGTGTGTGTGTGTGGGGGGGTGTCACAGAAGTGCCACCAAAGACCATGAGTTCTGTCTTTTCTTCATTAAAATTTAGAAAATGTAAAGACATCCAAGCTTTAATGTCATGTAAACACTGTAGCAGTGGGTTAACAGAGTAAGAATCAGACTTTTTGAGGGGGACATAGATCTGGCTATCGTCCGCATAGCAGTGAAAAGAAATGCCATGTTTCCTAAGAATGGAACCAAGTGGGAGTAGATAGAGAGAAAATAAAAGAGGGCCAAGCACAGAGCCATGTGGGACCCCACATGAAAGAGGAGCAGTGGAGGACACCGAGTCATCAAGGCCGAAACAGAAAGTCCAATGTGACAGGTAGGACCTGAACCATTCCAGTGCTGTGCGACCGACGCCCAACCACTGCTCCAAACGAGCAATGAGGATGTCATGGTCCACTGTATCAAATGTTGCAGTCAAATCTAAAAGTACAAGGATTACACAGTGACCAGAGTCAGTAGCTAAAAAGATATCATTAAAAACTCTTAAAAGCACTGATTCTGTGCTGTGCAACGTTTTAAAACCGGATTTAGAAGAACAATATCAGAAAAATATTTTCTTTTAGCCTCTTTCACAGTGGATTGGTAATGACGCCAGCAATTCTTCAACATCTGAAAAGACACTTGCAATTTATCCTTTTTTCCACTTTCGCTCAGCTCTTCGAACAATCCTGTCTGGCAGTGCGGGTTGTTTCATTCAGCCAAGGCTCTGATTTGGCTTTCTTATGCCTGGAGCCGCAATGTCTATAGCAGTTTGACAGGTGTCGAGAAACCATAAGTTAAGAGCCTCTGTATCCTCACACAGACTCGGGAATGACGCAGATCTGGCTGAAAACTGCAGAGAAGTGAGCAGCAGTGGAGGGGTTAATAACTCGACATCTGCGAGCAGCAGCGCGAGGTTTAACTGTGTGACAGCAAACAGCAGCTTCCAAAAGTACAGGCATATGAGCCGAGAAAAAAGCGTCACAGACCACCAGGTTAAGAACAGGCAAACCATAAGATAAAACAAGATCAAGTGTGTGACCACGTTCATGTACAGACTGCACGAGATTAAAAGAGTCAATGATGTTTAAAAAGTCTCACGCCAAAGGGTTTTCAGGGCAACACACATGAATATTACAATCTCCAACAATAAGGACCCGGTCATATTTGGGCATAATATCAGCCAAAAACACAGAAAATTTTGTTAAAAAGTATCTGTTGTATTTGGGAGGCTGGTAAACCACAGCACACAACACTGTGTGAGAATGCCCCAGCTCAAACAAACTGAGTTCAAAGCTGGTGAAGAGGGATGACAGCGATAACTGTTTACATTTAAAGTCACTCTTAAAAACAGTCGCAATTCCTCCTCCACGGCCAGACGTCCGAGGAGAGGCCCCGCTCCACATCTACCCCGATCAGGACGTACCAACCCAGCCCTCAGCCTCACGAGGCAGCCACCACGCTTACCCCGGCAGCGGTGCCGCTTTCGCCGCGGGAGTGGCACTGCAGCGTGGCAGAGGTATGTCCGATAAGAAAGGAGGCAGAGTTTTTTGTGCATAATAATCAAAGTTGACAAGGTTCTCAGATCTAGCAGCGTTTGGCGATCATACACCAGCAGAGTGTTGACGGTATGTGCAACAAGTGTTACAAGCAACAGAAACACATACAACAGTCAGAGCAGCTGACGGCCCGCCTCACACATTGGCGCCATCTTGGAACAGATTCTGTTAATATCAACACCATAAGAATAATTATAATTAGGGATGTCCCGATCCCGGCATATTTTTTAACATTTACCCCACTTACTCCGATCATGTACATCAGCTTGTAGTGATCGCTGCCTTTAATCACACACGCCCTGCACCACAGACGCACCGCCAGACCGGCTGGATGCCGGCACTTTCAAACCAATTCCAGTCTGTCCAGAGTGTCTCGTAGCTTGCCAGCCCTTGGCAAGAAGTAAAAAAGTTTGTCTTTCTTAGTCACCCCTTTTTTTTTTTGCAAAAGCAGATTACTCGAATTCTCCACCCTTCTTCCGAGATTCCACCAGGAAACCACGCTTTCAGGCCATTATTCCCTGGAGCCGACATCGGTAAACACGAGAAGAAAATCAAAGATTGACTATTAAGCCAACCCAGTCTCACGGCAGTTCGTGAAATGGTCACGTTATTCAATCTATTGATTCGTGTACACGGACACGTTTGTCTCGTTTTTTATGGTGGTGGTCAGCATGTTTTTTAAACTAATGTATTTCAATGGGAAGCATATTTCGTGATCACAGCACGACTACGGTAGCGAGTAGTATCCGAAAATAGCCGAAAATCCGAAAATCCGCGCAGGGAGGTTGGTTGGGGTGGTGGATGGGTTAAATAACACAGGACTTTCACCCCGGACACCGGGGATCGTGTCCCGCGTGTGACGATTCCTTTCCCCGTTGTTCTTTTTCTAAACACAATTGTCCCTTTCCCCGTTGTTCTTTTCCTAAACACAATCGTCCCGTTGTTGTCCCGCGTCCCCAGAGACCGCGGCCGTCTCCCGCGTGTGACGTTTCCTTTCCCCGTCGTTCTTTTCCTAAACACAACCATCCTGTTGTTGTCCCGCGTCCCCCAGAGACCGCGGCCGTCTCCCACGTGTGACCTTTCCTTTCCCCATTCTTCTTTTCCTAAACCCAACCTCCGTATAGATGCTTCCCATTACTTACAAACCACCACGAAACCCATTACGTGCTGACCACCACGAAAAAACAAGATAAACGTGTCCGTGTACACGAATCAACAGATTAAAAATTACGTGATCATTTCACAAACTGCCGTGAGGCCGTGTTGCAACCTCAAGAGGCGTCACTAAGTTAAGTTTTATCAAAGATTGACTATTTAGCACAAGAGGCGACACTAAATTTAGTTTTCGTTGCCCAGGGGGAAACTTGAGAGTTTGTGTTTTGGTTGGGGGTTTGCTGGGATCCTAAACAGAACTATTTTGGTGTTGAGAGAAAAGACTCATTTGCTAAGTTAAATGTATTAAGCTTAAGACATATTTTAATTTGTTTACTTAGTTTATTTTTCTTCAAAAAAACAGTGTGCAGCTCTATTATCTGAGTAAATACAAGTATCAGATCTGGACTCGGTATCGGCAGATAGATAATATTTAAAAGATCGGTTTGGGTGTCAAAAAAAGCTGATCGGGACATCCATCCATCCATCTTCATCCGCTTATCTGGGGTCGGGTCGCGGGTGTAGCAGCTCCAGCAGGGGACCCCAAACTTCCCTTTCCCGGGCCACATTAACCAGCTCCGACTGGGGGATCCCGAGAAGTTCCGAGGCCAGGTTAGAGATATAATCCCTCCACCTAGTCCTGGGTCTCCCCCGAGGCCTCCTCCCAGCTGGACGTGCCTGGAACACCTCCCTAGGGAGGCGCCCAGGGGGCATCCTTACCAGATGCCCGAACCACCTCAACTGGCTCCTTTCGACGCAAAGGAGCAGCGGCTCTACTCCGAGCTCCTCACGGATAACTGAGCTTCTCACCCTATCTCTAAGGGAGACGCCAGCTACCCTCCTGAGGAAACCCATTTCGGCCGCTTGTACCCTGGATCTTGTTCTTTCGGTCATGACCCAGCCTTCATGACCATAGGTGAGGGTAGGAACAAAAACTGACCGGTAGATTGAGAGCTTTGCTTTCTGGCTCAGCTCTCTTTTCGTCACAATTGAGACATCGGGACATCCCGAATTATAATATCCTCCTCCTTTTCTGAACCCATTTCCCCTCCGGATCATTTTTGTGCAGTCCCCAATTGAACCAATGTTACTATATGGTGGTGATGTGTGGGTGCAAAACCAAGACTATGAGAAATGGAATAAACACCCTTTTAGAACCCTGCATCCTGAAATCTGTAGGAATTAGGCCAATAGCCACTTTTAACGGACTAACTGCACTAGTGCAGTAGACTGTGAAAAATTGTGGGATACAGTTAGCTCCAAGTTCCACTTCAAAGCCATAATGGAAAAAGTGTTCATCAATACCTACTACCTGGTGGTGGGAGAACAGACACTTAAGTGCTCAAGACATGTGTGGATATTGGGACAGACCGTGTCAGTTCTGCCTACAAGAGGAGGAGTCAATATTTACTTCAATAAAACTGACATTGTCATAGAAGCAGCAATATACTGTATGTCCAGTTTACGCACACACCTTAAGCTCCTCCACAGCCTTGCGTAGCTCTTCGGGTGTCTTGTATGTGAAATCTCTCTCCAGATAGTCTTCCTCAGCCTGGTTGATCCACTCCTGCATCTCCTGCATCTCCTTCCTTAGAGCCATGGTCTTATCAAGGCCACCTTTCAGAGCGGACTTCTTAGCATAGGCCTAGACGGCAAAAAGGAAAACACACAAACACTCAACATTATATGTACACGTCAAAGCAGAAAAACACACCCTCTGCATGAAGGTTACACACCTGTTTGCAGACGTTCTCCCACTGGCCGTTGAGATCGTCCAGTTCTTTCTGGATGTGGATGGCAAACGGTGGCTCTGCCTCTTTCTTTAGGTACAGACCCACTTCATTAATGCCGTTGACGCTGGGTTGGATGGTGTGGATGTCATTCACCAGAGCCTGGCCAATCACAAGGCAGGACAGGGGTTACACAGGTAGAATTATGACTGTGAATATTTCATAGTGGATCACATCTGTGGTTCAATGTCTTTAAAGGTAGTCTGTTAATCTGTTTCCTTTCTTTTTCCTTGAGGGATATTTTATAGACTCCTGGATATTTTATAAACTCTTAGGGTTATTTTTAATGAATTCCTTGGACATTTTAATCCCAAGAACACTTATCTTCTTGTCTACTATTTATCTACAAATTGAGAACTGTTATTGATAATCTTTTATTTATTTTTTTTAGAAAGAAAAGTGATTTGTTGGTAAGAAAAACATTTTTGTTTGTTTCATAGCAAAACAGGTAATTTTTTCACCTTTGAGTCTGTGTGTGTGTGTGTCATGGCAAAATGTCATCCTGGAGACACCTACTAAGCAAATGTAAGTACTTTGCCAGGTGTTTATATTTCTGTCTGTCTGCAGACAGATTTTGTCACTGCGATCACAACTGTGCAAGATACAGTCACGAAACTGGTGTAAGATCAAAATGAAGGCCAAGTTCGAAGATGGGTGTGGTCCGAGCAAGTAAGGGGTTAGGAAGTAGGGAAGGGGCCATTGCCTCCCCACACTTTACACCCCTGGCCTGATCTGGCATCGCAGCCGGTGTGATCCCATTGTAAGATGGTCCCTGGTTTGTTGTCTTTTCACCTTTGTACGCATGGCCTATAGCAGAGATACATTCATCAACATCAGAGACGCAAGTAGTAGTAACCTACCAGCCAGCCAGACCAGCCGGACCAAGCAGCAGTGTGACCTTACCAGAAAGAGAGCTGGGATAATATCTAGGCTGCCTAGCTTGGAAGTAGGGCTGTTTCACTACCTGGCCTGCTCCTGGCTGATATCCGTTCACAGGATAGTGTAATGAATGAAATAGGACTCAGGCTAGCCCAGCAACAGGAGATCAGAGACTGTTGTGCCCACAATCTGTAGAGACCGGGCTCCATCCGGGATCGGGTTGTTGCACTTGATAGTGTTCCGCACCGACAGAGCGCAGGACTCCGGTGGGAAGAGGGTAGGCAGACCCTGTTTGCATTTGTGATGCTTGGTTCTCAAATGCAGTCAATGTTGATGGACTATGTTTACCTGTCAAATTTTAAATGTTAAGATGCCAGCCATATTATCTACCTACAGAATTCACCAGTGTTTTTGTTGCTGCTGTTCACATTCCTACTGATGCAAATTTAAAAAAAATGCACTGCAGAAATGCACTTCTGTTTTCTTTTTGTTTTTCTTGTGTAACATACAGTGAAGGGACTACAACTGCATTTTGTTGTGCAACCCGGTGTTGTACAATGACAATAAATGAACCTTTAAGTAATGTCAAGATGCATGGTTTCCTCACCGTGCACTGCTCTAACTGTTTCTCCAGAGCTTCAGAGTCTCCCAGTGCTGGCCATTCCTCGTTCAGGAACACATCCACATCTGCCATCCACTTTTTTAAAGTCTTTACATCATTCTGGTGGAGGGACAAGAGTGGGTTTTGAAATTAAGACATGTCTACCAGTAGAACAAGCCCTGTATTACTTGGTTATTCTTGACTCTCTCAGGCCAATAACTTGTTCTTAATGACTTGCCTGTAAAAATAAATAAAAATAAATAATTGAGATAAACTCTCAAGCAACATATAGCAATCCCTTTAATCTGTCTCACCTCAAACTGCATCAGTTTGGCCATGAGCTCCTGGATTCTTTGGGTGTTGTCTGTCAGCATGGTGCCGAGTCGTCTCCAACGTGCCATGACGGCATCCATCTCTATGCGATACCTACAGAAAATTACAGAAGCCTGTTAGTTTGTGACATGGCATATTTCTTTACCTATGCATTACTAATGCAGACTTCCTGTTTAACAATGGCTGTATGAACAATTGGAGGTATATGGAATAATTTGGCAAAACTAATACTATTTTCATTCCCAATAATGAGAAATCACGAACCTGACTATAGTTTTAGGACAGACATGAGAATGCTGCAATGCTTCTAATTTAATTGAGCTTTTAAGGTTCAGTAGGTAACTTTTATGAAAATATGTTATTGTCATATTTGCTAAAAGCTGTCACTTTATCCTGACAGTTTAACAGGAGGCAAATCATATTCCTCTGCCTCCTTCTAATGCACCTGATGGCATTTGTAAGTTTTCACCACACCTGAACAAAAATAATCAATCAAAGCCGTGGAGATAAGCTGAATACGGAACGTTATGGAATTAAGCTGAATGTGCTTTAAGTAGGTTTATGTCTATAGAAAAATCTGGACCCTGAGGCTTTGGCAGTTTGGAACCATTGTACTCAATCTTGTTTAATTCTTTCTGTCAATGGATTATATAGCACTCTATAATTTTTCATGTCTTACTTCTGGCTGATGTCTGGTGGAGCTTTCTGGAAGACCTGCTCCACAGCTGAGGTCAGGTAGTCCACCTCCCCTTGGTGATCAGCCAAAGCTACCTGGAGGGCCTAGAGTGGTGAAAGAGAGACATAGTTGAAATAAGCCAGGGCCAGGGTGGATGCTTGGGGGAAGTGTAAAGAAAGAAAATACAAGTCAGAAGTTATTTTTTGGCCATTTTGCCACTTTGTCTGACAAGTGGCGGTTGTGGCAATGAGCAATGGGAGGCATTGGGAGGTCCAGATGTAGAATGAGAGAGCGAAAGAGTGTTATGTTAATCTGAAGTATCACAAAAATTGCCCATCATAGCTCATTGAACCAAAACTGAATACATAAATAGAAATAATAATAAATTAAGACTTTGCATGCAATAGGTGCATAATTAAAATACATTATATTTGTCTCTTGTCTCTTATTTTTGTGCGTGAGGATCTATGGGAAAACAAACTCCACACTGACATTTATCGTAAAGAATCATAAAATCATTTGAAGTACATTCCATTGCTAAAATGTCGAATTACAAAGTAAATTCATGCAATTTGTGTAAGGATGGGGGGTTAGGGTTAATAGACACCTCAAAGGGCACTTACCTGTTTATACCATGGGTCACTTGCCAAAATCATTTTTTAAGACCATTCATTTATATTTTGCAATCAAAATCTAAAGTTTCTAAACAATAAGTCTGTTTCCCTGGTAACACCTAAAGGTTTGACTAACACCTAGAACAATCATTCCCATCCCATAATGTTCTTATGAGATTCAAATGTTGTTCACTGCTCCAGTAAATAGGATGGACCTTAGATACAACTTGGCAATTTAAGATATTTCTAGTCCACTCACCTTAGAACCCTTTGGCTTAGAGAGCTACAAGCCAGTCATTATGCTAAGAAGATACAAAGTCAGTTACATTGTTTATGGTTGACAATCAGTAAATATAATTTGATGAGTATGTTTAACAACAAGACAAGCTACCTATCCAGCCATGCCATTGTCCCCAAATCAATATCAAGACTTTCACAAACAATTGATACGGAATGTATGGCTGCAGCCTAAAGTAGCGAGTTATACATCAAATGGGATGTGAGATGATTGCTAAGTGTGAAACAAAGTAAGTTCAGAGGAGTGGTGTAACTTATGTCGTGTAGCTTGTGTGTTAGAGCCATCCTGTGATGTTCAGAAGATGAGCAGCAATGACCAGGGTTGGGCCCTGGTTATCTGACCAGTGTTCAACACTTCTTTTGGAAATCCAAACCAAGCCAGTCAACATGGGTATATCCCTGGTCATGACAATTCAGGTACAACCTGGGTCACAACGAGGGAGCAATGTATAAAAATTAAGTGCTAGAAATGGGCGGGACTTTACATGTCATATTTAGTGAACAGCTAACATCACATCTTCCAGTCCAGGTGTCTACCACAATAACTAAGCTACTTGATTTTGTCATTATACAGTAGGGAGAGAGAAATAAAGCTTATTTTATGTTTGTTTTGCAGTGAACGTGCACAAACAAATAACCATCAAACACTCAACAGATGATTTTGTGCAGACTGATTTCTCCTCCACTGCATTTCATTTATTGCAGCAGCTGCACAAGGAAGTAAGCTGCTCTAGTATCAATTTAAGATAATTTTAAGACAATGGGAGAACATTTTTCTTTGTTAAATATCACTAAAAGTAAAAGTAAAGTACTTAAAATACAGAGAAAAAAGAGAGATTCGCGCTACCCAGCAGCCGCACTGAACTGCAGGCTGGACACCTGTGTCTCGAGGGAGAGGGGTGTGAGACTGGCGGTGCTGAGAGAATTAAACTAAACTTATTTTCATAAGTTTCCGTTCTAACACTGAGTTTTTACAGGCAGTTTTGCAGTTTTGTATCCAACTATTTATTGATGAAAAGAGTTGCCCAGCGCTCCACAAATCAATCCTTTCGTTGGCATTTCCTTGATACATTTATAAACATAGTAGAAACGTCCACATATGATTTATCGAATCATCATCTATCATGTGTGCTTGCATACTTCATGTAAACGTCATGGAATTCAGAAAATTCATTTCAACAGCTTCTCTGTTACAATACAGAGTATTAAGCGGGGTGAAATGAGAGTGTAGGATGATGAGCACGAGAGGTTATAAGCCTGTCACTGTTAACATTTTGTCATGAAAGCCTTTTCACACTATCTGATTTTGCTTACCCTGCTGTGCAGGTTGAATTACAAGTGCATAGGTGAGGGAATTCCTGGTGAACTTTAGGTGGGTTGCAGTGGAGGCTTTTGGGGAAGAAAGCCTTGTTCACACCAAGTTGGCTCAGAGGCTTAGTTTAGCTTAGTTCAAGCACAGCCCCTCCGTCCATTACTATGGCTTACCCACAATCCTTCTACTGCAACACTGAATCTCAAGCAGGGAGGCATTAAGGACTATTTCTGCTCAAAGATGTGTTTTTTTCATCCTCTTTCTCAATTTGTATTCAGCTCCATTAGAGAGCAGGGAATCCCATGGACAAGCCTATTTCTGTACCTGACCCCCACGTTCATAATTCGTCACAATGCAAAATAATACAAGAATATCATTATAATCTCTGTGACTCTCTTTGAACCCATGGTCACCTGTTGAAGGACAGTCTTTATCCTATAGGGTTGTCTAATATGATGACATACAGTATACTATAAACCATTAGACAATATAGATATTACTATATCATAGTTACAGTGTACTGTAACCCTCGTTGCATGGTTAGGAATCGGTGTCACCTGATCATTTTCATAATGTAAGCCTATGAAGCTTGACAATAAATATATGTGAATCTGGATTGTCGTCATAACATAACAGCCTAAATGCAGGTCTGTGTGTGTCTGTGCGCGCACAAGGCAGTCTGATGGTCAGCACCGCAGCACACAACAATGGGACGAGTGGAGGAGAAAGCGCGTACAGGTAAAGGGAAGCTGTCGATGATTTGAGTTGTAGGAATTTGGTGGAATGTGTAGCTGTTCCTCCTTTAATAAAGGCATAGGCAAGCCCATCTCAAACACGTTTTTAAATCGGTGCGCTCGCATTGTGCACTTTTATGTCCATGCACTGATGCAAATCGGTGAATCTTCACATCCCTAATATTTACAGATATGAAAAGGACACATTCCAAGCATGTAAGTACTCAATAACTACAAGTATGAAGTAAAATCAACCATGGTAGAGGTTATATAAATAAAAACAATATTTATATATTCTCTACCATGGTTGTACACACACACAAATATATATGCAGCTGGATAGCTCAGTGTTTACTGAGGAGACCGTGGTTCAAATCCCGTTTAGAACCAGCTATCCATTGAGGGTCCTTCGGCAAGACCCTTAATGCTATCTGCCTACCTAAAAATGCATAAAACCATGAACAAGAGAGTCATACCTGCTCGGACATCACCCGGTTCAACAAGCTCTGTGTCAGGTGTTAGGGAACCCGGAAATGGGCTACTGGAACAATACATTTAGCTGAGACAGAGAATATGGAACTACTGGAATGTTACTACACAACTGACCCCAGGGAAAAGGGGTTACATGAAGAGTGGGGCAAATTAATACTTAGAAAACCCAAAATCTAAACTAACCAAGATATTAACTACTAGCTCGATGTTCCAACATCCGCAGTCCAAAACTGATATCACAACTTGAGATTGATGAGGTACAACAAAGTGTACAGCAAGGGGGAGCCAGGGATACAGGTACTAAGCCCCAACAACAGATAGGCAATTAACATATGGTCTACATACATCTAGCTGTATGCCAGGAGTGAGCGTGACATTGACTCACTGGTACATCACAAGGATCTAGATACTGTAAGTAAGTAGCAAAGAAAGGTAAGATGGTCACAACTGAAGTGTTGGAACTATCAGAAGGCAAAAATAGAAGATGTTTAGGGCAGCGATAAATACTTTCAGTCAATAAATACCCCGCTGGTATAATAACGAGGCCAAAGGAAGAGGCAGGGGAGAGAAGGAACCATCATTGAAGCACAAGCCCCTGCATGGCCACCGACAGACAGAAGAAGTGGCTGATATCCAGAAATCACACCAGTGGCTGAAAAAAGCTGGTCTTAAAGATAGCACAGAGGCACTAGTCATGGCAGCACAAGAACAGGCGCTGAGCACAAGATCAAAAGAGGCCGCAGTCTACCATACCAGACAGAACCCCTGCGTAAAGAAGCCCCTGAGACAGTCCAGCAAATAACAGCGCGGTGAAAGATACAGGCATGTACAGCATACATGGAAAGCCATAACCAAGTGGCTGTTATAGTGTACAGGAACATCTGTGCTGAGTATGGGCTAAGAAGTCCCAAGGTCAAAGTGGGAGGCCCCATCAAAGGTGGCTGAGAATGACAGGGCTAAGATCCTGTGGGACTTACAGATCCAGACTGAAAAACTGGTAATGGTTGACAAACAACAGAAGAAGGCAGTTGTAATAGATGAAGCAATCACAAGTGACAGCAACATCAAGAAGAGGGAACACAAGAAGCTTGGGAAATACTTAAAGAGGAGCTAAAAAAGATATGGAAAGTGGAACAGTGGTAATCGGCGCACTCACAGCTCTAACCTCAAAACTGGGACAATGGCTCCAGCAAATTCCAGGGACAACATCTGAGATCTCTGTCCAGAAGAACACAGTCCTTGGAACAGCTAAGATACTGTGTAGAACCCTGAGGTTCCCAGGCCTCTGGTAGAGGACACAAGCTTGGAGGAAGGAATAAGACTGCCCAGTATTAGGCGAGTGGGGAATTTATATATATTGTTACAATGCTAAGCTAACCTGGGCTTGTGACACAAAGGAACACAGCTAATAGAGACTAACTCAGCTCGCAACATTAATCCCCCGTCTCGTTTTCCCTACATGTTGCATTCAACGTGAGAAACGACGGACGAAGCAGCAAGGGTCCCAGACAGAAGCGAACTGCAAAGCCTACACAATCAATCAACCAATAAATACATTTGTTGAAATATCACGTGTGTGTTTATTTAACCCGTATACTAATATGGAAATATGTGCATCAATTAGCATCAATTTTCGTTGACAGGTGTACAAGTTACCTTCTTACAAGATCTAACAGTAGGAATGTGTACAAATTACCTTCCAATAAGATCTACAGTGGGAAATAAGACTGATATTTCAATACAGTTTACGGTACAGTTCTGTTCTTATGTGTCGCTAATAACCCATTAATGAGGATGTAGCAGGGAAATAAAGATGCAATGTCCTGCAGCTTCTACAGCCTATATGTGGTCGGATAGTAACAAGGCATTAAATGTTCTAATGTCTTAACTGTGGAAGTAGAGTGTCGATGAAGCATGTATTAGTATATTTACATATACAGTATGTACCACCTACAAACACCACAGGACTCCGGAGAGCATCCAGGCATGAGAGACTTAAGTAGCGGCAGATGTGACGATGTGGTTTGACATTACCAGTAGCGTGGTTTTCTTTTAATAAGCACTGGTATTTGGTTTATAGAGTGTAATTTGTAAAAAATCCTATGAAAAATCGAGGAAGGGATGAAGTGACCCTGCCCGGAGGAAGCCCGGGGCCCCCGTCTGGAGCCAGGCCCAGATGGAGGGCTCGTCAGCGAGCGTCTGGTGGCCGGGTTTGCCACGGAGCCCGGTCGGGCACAGCCCGAAAAAGCTACGTGGCGGACATCCCTCCATCCCATGGGCCCACCACCTGTGGGAGGAACCGCTGGGGTCGGGTGCGCTGCCACATGGGTGGCAGTGAAGGTCAGGGGCCTCGACGGACCAGACCCGGGCAGCAGAGGCTGGCTCTGGGGACGTGGAATGTCACCTCTCTGTGGGGGAAGGAGCCGGAACTTGTGCGGGAGGTGGAGCGCTACCGGTTAGATCTGGTGGGGCTTACCTCTACGCACAGTCTTGGTTCTGGAACCATACTCCTGGATAGGGGTTGGACTCTTTTCTTCTCCGGAGTTGCCCAGGGTGTGAGGCGCCGGGCGGGTGTGGGGATACTCACAAGCCCCCGGCTGAGCGCCGCTACGTTGGAGTTTAACCCGGTGGACGAGAGGGTCGCCTCCCTACGCCTGCGGGTTGTGGGGGGAAAAACTCTGACTGTTGTTTGTGCATATGCACCAAACAAGAGTTCAGAGTATTCGGCCTTCTTGGAGACCTTGAGTGGAGTCCTGCATGGGGCTCCAGTTGGGGACTCCATAGTTCTGCTGGGGGGACTTCAACGCGCACGTGGGTAATGATGGAGACACATGGAGAGGCGTGATTGGGAGGAACGGCCTCCCTGATCTAAACCAGAGTGGTTGTTTGTTGTTGGACTTCTGTGCTAGTCATGGATTGTCTATAACGAACACCATGTTCGAACATAGGGATGCTCATAAGTGTACTTGGTACCAGAGCACCCTAGGCCAAAGGTCAATGATCGATTTTATAATCGTTTCATCTGATCTGAGGCCATATGTTTTGGACACTCGGGTGAAGAGAGGGGCGGAGCTGTCAACCGATCACCATCTGGTGGTGAGTTGGGTCAGGGGTGGGGGAAGACTCTGGACAGACCTGGTAAGCCCAAACGGGTAGTGCGGGTAAATTGGGAACGTCTGGAGGAGGCCCCTGTCCGACAGACTTTCAACTCACACCTCCGGCGGAGCTTTTCGTGCATCCCTGTGGAGGCTGGGGGCATTGAACCCGAGTGGACAATGTTCAAAGTTTCCATTGCTGAAGCTGCGGTGAGGAGCTGTGGTCTTAGGGTCTTAGGTGCCTCAAGGGGCGGTAACCCACGAACACCGTGGTGGACACCGGTGGTCAGGGAAGCCGTCCGACTGAAGAAGGAGTCTTTCCGGGATATGTTATCCCAGATGACTCCGGAGGCAGTTGCAAGGTACCGAAGGGCCCGAAGGGCTGCAGCCTCTGCCGTGAAAGAGGCAAAGCAGCGTGTGTGGGAGAAGTTCGGAGAAGACATGGAGAAGGACTTTCGGTCGGCACCAAGGTGCTTCTGGAAAACCGTTCGCCACCTAAGGAGGGGAGCGGGGAACCATCCAAGCTGTGTACAGTAAGGATGGGACGCTGTTGACCTCAACTGAGGAGGTAATAGGGCGGTGGAAGGAGCACTTTGAGGAACTCCTAAATCCGACTAATACGCCCTCTATGGTAGAGGCAGAGCTGGAGGATGAGGGGGATTGGCATCAATTTCCCTGGTGGAGGTTGCTGAGGTAGTTAAACAACTCCACAGTGGCAAAGCCCCAGGAATTGATGAGATCCGTCCCAGAAATGCTTAAAGCTCTGGGTGTGGAGGGGTTGTCTTGGTTGACACGCCTCTTCAACATTGCGTGGAAGTCTGGGACGGTGCCTAAGGAGTGGCAGACCGGGGTGGTGGTTCCCCTTTTTAAAAAGGGGGACCAGAGGGTGTGTGCCAATTACAGGGGTATCACACTTCTCAGCCTCCCCGGTAAAGTCTACTCGAAGGTGCTGGAAAGGAGGGTTCGGTCGATAGTCGAATCTCAGGTTGAAGAGGAACAATGCGGATTCCGTCCTGGTCGTGGGAACAACGGACCAGATCTTTACTCTTGCAAGGATCCTGGAGGGAGCCTGGGAGTATGCCCAACCAGTCTACATGTGTTTTGTGGATCTGGAGAAGGCGTATGACCGGGTGCCCCGGGAGATACTGTGGGAGGTGCTGCGGGAGTACGGGGTGAGGGGTCCCTTCTCAGGGCCATCCAATCTCTGTACGACCAAAGCGAGAGCTGTGTCCGGGTTCTCGGCAGTAAGTCGGACTCGTTTCAGGTGAGAGTTGGCCTCCGCCAGGGCTGCGCTTTGTCACCAATCCTGTTTGTAGTATTTATGGACAGGATATCGAGGCGTAGTCGGGGGTGGAGAGGGGTTGCAGTTCGGTGGGCTGGGGATCTCATCGCTGCTTTTTGCAGATGATGTGGTCCTGATGGCATCATCGGCCTGTGACCTTCAGCACTCACTGGATCGGTTCGCAGCCGAGTGTGAAGCGGCTGGGATGAGGATCAGCACCTCTAAATCGGAGGCCATGGTTCTCAGCAGGAAACCGATGGAGTGCCTTCTCCAGGTAGGGAATGAGTCCTTACCCCAAGTGAAGGAGTTCAAGTACCTTGGGGTCTTGTTCGCGAGTGAGGGGACAATGGAGCGGGAGATTGGTCGGAGAATCGGCACAGCAGGTGCGGTATTACATTCAATTTATCGCACCGTTGTGACGAAAAAGAGAGCTGAGCCAGAAGGCAAAGCTCTCGATCTACCGGTCAGTTTTTGTTCCTACCCTCACCTATGGTCATGAAGGCTGGGTCATGACCGAAAGAACAAGATCCAGGGTACAAGCGGCCGAAATGGGTTTCCTCAGGAGGGTAGCTGGCGTCTCCCTTAGAGATAGGGTGAGAAGCTCAGTTATCCGTGAGGAGCTCGGAGTAGAGCCGCTGCTCCTTTGCGTCGAAAGGAGCCAGTTGAGGTGGTTCGGGCATCTGGTAAGGATGCCCCCTGGGCGCCTCCCTAGGGAGGTGTTCCAGGCACGTCCAGCTGGGAGGAGGCCTCGGGGGAGACCCAGGACTAGGTGGAGGGATTATATCTCTAACCTGGCCTGGGAACGCCTCGGGATCCCCCAGTCGGAGCTGGTTAATGTGGCCCGGGAAAGGGAAGTTTGGGGTCCCCTGCTGGAGCTGCTACCCCCGCGACCCGACCCCGGATAAGCGGATGAAGATGGATGGATGGATGGATGGTATTTGGTTTATAGAGTGTAATTTGTATAATGTATTGTCTAGTATATTTTGAGTTTAATACGGCAATATATGCATTTCTAGTTACAGCATAATTTAGGTGTATGGTTTCTAATTAGCGTATAACTGTGTTCGTTTTCTGTCTAATAAAGACCACATAATTTCTTGTTTTGGTCTAATTTGATACAAAGTATGGCTTATTACATATTTTAAATGTACCGTAAACATGAAACTGTAAGTGTGACCCATATGCCTACCAAATTTCATATATCTAAGTAAGAACCCACTGCAGGGGCTACTACTTTGACATTTTGTAGGGGCCGTTATCGAGCCAATTTGCCATGCCCAAGCCCTAGACTCCCGATTAGATGTAAATTTACACCAGTAATAATAAGTGTGCACAGTTTCCTAACTTTCTAGGCATGTTTAGCCCCTCAAAAATGTGATTCATTTGGTGGAATAATACGAATTTTATCAATTGTAATAGGGCCTTCGCCAACCGACATCGTCGGTGCTCGGGCCCTAATAACATCTAAATTATAAGTAGTGATTGAATGCTGCACACCGGTCTTTAATAATTTCTACCAGCAGCTGTGGATGATATTAATAATCATCTGTCACTTAATTCAACCAATCAGGATTGTTTTTAATATCTGCTGGAGTTCTGTTTTCCTTACACTAGGTCAGGATTCAAACCAAGTTCCCACCTGACAGCAGTGCTCATTATTTTAATGAACAAAAAACTAGAGTGAGTTTTTTGTCACCTGCAGGGTCATACTTACACAACCGCTGAAGTCTCTCTGAGTGACGAGAGGGGAAAGAGTTGTGCTGAAATGTATGACTGCTTATCAGTATGCAGAATGAATTCCTATTATCTACAACATCTTTAATTAGATGTATTCACTCTTAAAGGTGCAATATGTATATATTTACTGTATTAAATCCAAAAATGACCACAATGTCATCAGATATTAAGGTAACCTGCTAAGCTGAAATACTATTATAGTTTTCTGACAACGCTAAAGCCAGTATTTTGTCCTTTGAAATTTCCCGTTCCGTTCTGTTTATGTTTTGGCCTGTGTGTTGGTATCAACTGCCCATTCTGACAACCGGGCCGTGTTGCCAGATGGTCTGTAAAAACGCAAACGCAACGCACTACAGCTGTAGTTACAGCCATTGAGGCAGCAAACAAACAACGGGATCAATGGAGATAGATTCTACTCAACCTAAAAAACTTTGGGATGTTTCTAACAGTTGCATGACCAGAGACGTAACGAACCCCAGGTAAATATTGGAGATGTATTTGAAAGATGGAGACAGCTTGGAGCCCAAAAGGACGCCGAGTTGGTTAATTTCCTCCTGAACAGGTAAGCATTAGCTTCAGGCTAATTTCTCACGGCTACTAGGGGCGGGCATTTTCAGTCATTTCAACATTCATGTACTCACATTTCATTTTATAGAGTAACGTTACACAAGTTAGTTGCTCGCAAAACAATTGAGACACAGCCAGTGAAGTGATCCCGATTGGTCACACCTTAACTGCTAACGTTACCAGAGGACCAGGCAAGTGGGCCACGGCTGTTTACAACGTGTAACGTTAGCCTGTTAAGCAGCCGTAGCCGACAAATGGTGAGTAATTTTAAGGCAAGAAATGGTGGCTGTAAATCGGTAGAGAGGACCGTGAGTTTGCGCTGTTTTTAGCAGTTGTTGTTTCCGTAATTACATATTGGACCTTTAAAACAAGCCAGGGCCAGGACATAAGTAAGAGAGGGGTGGTTAAAAAAAGGAACCACTGAAGATACCCTGGAAGTACAAGTAATGCCATTTAAAGATAAAAACAAAACAGCAACAAGATCTGGCAAGAACACCACAACTACATTCAATGAAGAAAAACAGTTGCAACAACACTGCCACTTCCTACGTGGATGGAGAAACTCAGTAGTATCTTTAGGTGAGGTGGTATGTGTGGTTTGGCTAACTAGCTAACTATGTATGTGTTAATGTATATGTATGAGGGGGAAGATTAATTACTTACAGCAAATTCAAGTGGGAAAAAAGTTCTAAAAAAGTAAATACAAATAGGAATGGAAGTCTTAAGTTTTTGTCACTTTTGCTGACGCTTTTGGCACTTTTTTTTCAACATTTTTGCCACTTTTTTGCCACTTTTTCCAACGTTTTTTGCGATGTTTTTGTTGGTTTTTGTCAACCTGTTCGTCGCTTTTTTCTTTGATAGCTGAGTTACTTTTTTGGATCTTAATGTCGACCAAACTGTAAGTGAGAAGGCTATATGAGACATGCAATAATACAATAAAAGATGCTTGACTTTTTGGATAAAATAAAAGCATGTGAATGTCTGGCCCTTGATGTGATTCTTATTTTCCAGTGTGGCTCTTAGTGAAAATGAGTTTGACACTCCTGGTCCAGAATATTCTCCAGAACAACTTTCAAGGTATTTTATGCAAAAAAAATATGCTGAAAGCATAATATGGCAAACTCAAGCCTTTAAGAGTTGTCCACGCTTGCAAACTTTCCAGCGTGGCCTCCCTTTGGCAAAGGGGAGGAGGGTTCTCTGCATCAGCCATATGCTTGGCCAGAAAGTGGTATTTGAGACTGGATGTACTCCAGTGGTAACTCAATTCACAGTGAACCATCTGGAAGGGCTTTAAACTGAACTTGCCATTCATGAAACCCTTTTCTTTAACCATTTCTGCTCAAGGAGGTTTGTTTCTGCTATCCATCCATAACATTACTGCTGCATAGCTTTCAGATTTCCAAACTATGGAGCGGCCCAGGCCCAAATCACAGAGCGTGCATGCATTAATCGCACGTCAAAAAAATGTGTGGCGTTACAAGGAATTTGGAATGGAAGGAAATTTGTTATTATCGCGTTAACTTTGACAGCCCTTGTATATTTATAATATTATTATTAATAGTAATTATAATACTATTACAAACAGAATTTAGGACAAACATATATCATAATGTGCCACAAAAAACACTTAGTTAAAACAACCTCCTCTTTGTAAAAGGGCACTCTGGCTGCAACTGTGATTTGGGGATGTCCTGGTGTATTAGATGCATGCAATTTACTCACTAGGTTGTGGGTATGAATCAGGCTCTTGGGTAATGGGGCATGTCATCTGTTTTCTCTCTCTTCTTTATCCTCTGCCTGCTACGGGGACTGCCCATTTCTCTGACGCTCCATTGTTCCGACCTCTCAATAACCCGAAAACTTCCCTTTGGTCCTACAGCCCACTAGTCCGGCGTCCCTTTGTTTCGAAAAAATAAACCCTCTGCTCCGATATTCCATTGTTCCGACCATATAGGGTTATGGTTAGGGACAATTATTTATAATATTTCTTTAGGATTTTTGCCTTGACATGTCGGGAATACCGAAGTTTCCTGTTTGAAACAGCCAAGATGAGGCGTCTTCTCACTGATCAAGTTAGTTTCACATTGGTTATTGCAGGGATATGCCCCATTCCTATTAATTATCATTGCAGGCTTATGGAAATATAAATACATATGCAACCCAAAACTAACTTCACCCTGTTGGACTTTGGACTTAGCCTACATTTTTATTTCAGTTTTTCAAAGATAGGCTAAACATTTAAATGTGTTAATAAGTTAGAGAAAAGTAATCTTGCTTGTTATTTTTGATTCAGATTTTAGATTATAGCAGGTGATCCACAAAAGCCTATATGGTCGGAGCAATGGGATGTTGGAGCAGAGTTTTGTTTTTGTTTTGTTTTTTCTAAACAAAGGGACGTCGGACTAGTGGGCTGTAGGACCAAAGGGAATTTTTCGGGTTATTGAGAGGTCGGAACAATGGAGTGTCGGAGAAATGACACCACCTCAAAGAGCAGAGGGAAAGCATCCTTTAAAAGAGTGCTGCTTTGACAGTTTGGCATCGCCAGTGGCCATATAACTTTACAATGCGTAGTAAAAAATGATTACAGTGTTATACAGCCCCACAGGATTAGGGAGCCAGCACCATTTTGGCATGTAATGGGAATTGTAAAGAGATCTGAGCAGCAGTGTTGTCAAGAGCATACACAGTGATACAGAGCAAATCCACCTATTTGCTGAATCCCTGTTGACTCCTAGTGGATGATAGGATTATGGTATACCGACCTAACAGCATAATTACCTTTGATTCATACCAGATAATGAGCTGCCATTATACCAAGCTCCAACATTACACTACACTACATGATTCAAGCCCTGATAACTTAACTGATAAGATAAAATTGTAAAAATAGTAGTAGGTAGTTGAAATTTCAAATGAATTGTAAAATCCAAAAGCAGTTGAACAATGAGTTGGAGAGAAGGAGATGAATGCAGTTGAAAAATCAGTTGATGTCAGTTGAGCACTGAAAGCAGTTACATCTTATTGTAAGAGTAAAGGGTGAAAGCATTTGGACTGCAAGTTGGAAGGTGTCTGCTAGATTTTCACAATGTGCCACGTACCAAGAGCAGCTCTCTGCTCTGCTCCGCTCAAAACAGTGCTATGTCTCTATTTGACATAGCCGGGCAGCGTTGCACAGGCCGGGGAGGAAGTGGATGGCTACAAACATTTTCAAAATTAACACTGTCAAGTCAAACTGGAGTTTGAAGAATAATGTTAAAAACGATGTTGTATTATTACTATGCTTTTAACTTAAGGCATCTAGCCCACTGTTCACTTCCTCCTGAGAGAGCCCCACCCTGGTATTGTATTGAGCAATCTGTTGTTGCCCCATTATCGCCCTTACAATGCCTCTGTTGTTGTGCCTCTCATCTGTTGAACTGTATGGTGAGGCAAAAACACATCCGATAATCTCTCACTTAAATGTCGTTTGGACCAAAGTGGCCCGGCTGAACTGGATCCATATCTAAATTCTCAAATGTTTGGCGAAATCCAAAGTTATGTATTGGTAGATCTCCCCTTTTTGGGAGGGACTGGTTGGAAAAGGGAATTGTCCCACTCGGGGATCTGTATCTCGGTGGCATATTGAAATCATTTGAGGATGTGGTACAGAAATTTGGAATCTCTAGGTCTCAATCTTTTAGATTTTTGCAACTTTGCCATCTGTTAGTGGGGATTATTGAATCCAGTTCTTCAGGTACCAGAAGGCACCAGAATGTTTAAGTAAGGTGTTGTTGAAATATGGAAAAGGTCATGAGGCATCTGGGTATTTTACTATGCACAACCTGGGGGATGGAGCCTGGACAGCCCTCAAAAAGACATGGGAAAGAAATCTGAGTATTACACTGGATGATGAGGAGCGGGACAGAATTTGTAGGAAAATTAAAACTGTCACGCGATATGAGGGTGCGCCTCATTCAGTTCAAGATTATACATCACTTCTATTGGACTCCCTCCAGATTGTTTAGAATTGGCCTGAAAACCAAATTGATGACTTCATGTCCTACGGTCCTGTGATAAGGTCCAGGAATTTCGGACTGGGATTCCTGATAACCTATGTCTGATTGCAGGGACCCATTCAGCCCAAGATTATTTGTTCTGGGAGATGAGTCAATTCTAAGTGGGATGGAAAGGCACATAAGAAGCTGGGTCCAGACTAGTTTAATGACAGCCAGACAGGCTTTTGAAAAAACAGCTTGTCAGATTGGATGAAGAAGAAAATGGGGAAAGTACCTGAGCTTTTTGGAGGGCTCCTAAGAAGCTTTGTGCTGGGGAGAAATGTTTATGATGAGCTTATGTGTTGTCATTTATACATGTTTATTTGGTTTATGGTTTATTGTCTATTTCGTTGAATGCTCTTAAATATTGTAATTGTTGTGTCATCTTTTCTAGATATTTGTCTGGGTGGGGGGGGGGATTCATGTTGCGAGTTGTATGTTTTGTATTTTGTTTAAAAATGTAAATAAAAAAATTGACAACAATTTCCTTAAAAAGAACATTCTTTGCTGGGACTTGACTACGTTGTCACGTAAGGGCCCTGCTCATGTTGCATAGACATTTTAATTGCATTGTGTCTGTTAAGAGGCACAAAGCCAACAACTGGCATTTTAGCTAACTGGGAGCTCTGGACGTAGCTGCAGCAACTCCAGTTTGCTAGCACCGATTTACCTCGTTTTTTTTTCTTATCGACAGTACTCGGAGATATATAGCGATCAAGATTCAGGTAAAAATCGGCCGGAATTCTCCTTTAATCTGTCAGTCCATGTGTCCCATTCAGGTTTGTGGTCGAGCACAATGCCAAGGTACTTGTACTCTGTGACTGTTTCTAGGATCCCCATATATCAAAGTGGGGTTAGGGGATTGTGCTTTTCTAAAATCAATTTACATCTCCTTTGTTTTGTAGATATTTAAGATAAGGTTTGACTTCTCAAACCAGTCAATAAAAAAAGTCAAGAACTGACCCATGTTCCTCTTCCTGGTCATATAGGAGACTAACCAGGGCAGTATCATCTGTGTACGTAGAACTGGATCCATTATTAAATTAAAATGCCCCCTAGAACAATATTGTGGTTTCCTACAGCTTGTAATTTAATTTCCAAATCTATAAAAATGCCTGATCATCTACATTAGGTACATATATGTTAGCCAGAATTAGTTCTTGCCCTTGTATTTTAGTCAGAACGACAATAACTATATATCACTAATCTGCAGACCTAAGTGTGGGAGTGTGTGTATTTACCTGAATGTCCTTCAGTCTCTGTTCCATTATAGGATACTCTGTAACAGCCGTAGATGGGATGGCCAGCTTGGCCTCGCACTGTTGTAACCATGCCAACAGTGTCAATATGGTTTCCTTATAACGAGCCGGGGGCAAGCTCTCCAAAACTAGAGACAGACAGAGAAAGACAGAGAGATATGTCAGAGAAGGGGTCAGTTTAGTGTTGCTGAAAAGACTTAAAAACACTGAATTACACGTTTTACTTTCATATCCAAACCTACTGTATTGACAAATACCATCCTGAATACATATTTTATAAACAAAAATCTTCTATCCTGCAGTGTAAGAAATCCTTCTGATGCTGCTGTGCTAGGTGATGTTGGGAAGGTTTGTCTTTCCAAAATAATTGTTGACTAAGGGACCGTTCGGTATTTATGGAATGGACCACCGGAGGAAAATAGGGGAGGGTCATGTCTTTTTATTCTTTGCTGAGGGGAGGGTCATCCAACATTTTTCAGTCCAGAGGGGGGGGTCACCCAACTTTTGTATTCATGAAACAGCATTTCAAAGCGGCTTGTTTGGTGCATATTTTTCCATGTAGCTCTTAGTCTCGGCCCTCCTTCGCTACCAGATGGGTCTGATCCATGAGTTTGCTGTGGGGCAGGGGGAGTTGCCCCCTGGTGGCTGAAACGGATAATTGCATTGTTTAAAAAATTAGTGGAATAATTACGTCTGACATTGTTCAGATATTTTATAAATATCTTAAATAACACAAAACTACTAAATGGTGGTAGGTAATACATCTGATTTCATATACTGCATTAGTAAAAACAAGTATTTCCTGGCTGACGATGGCAGCAGCAGGACGCTAGTCTGGACATCTTACCGTGCCAAGGTTGTTATAAAGGTTTCCTAAATGCCACATTTGATGTCAGCTTACTAATTAATTGCGGGTTTTGTGTAGATTTGGACTTTTATATGTTTATTCCACTTTGTTTAAACGGCGAAGTGGATGAAGCCTAGTGACGAGTCCATAGCAACCAGTTTGTGTGTTGAATGTTACCCAGAGTGCCTTGCTGAATGGTCTCAATATTTTATTGTTTTATTTCAAGTGAATACTAGTTTACTAGAGGAGTAACTTAGTATTTGAAGTAATGCGGTAATGCAGGAAGTGTGCATTTAGTTTCCATGCTTATTGTGTTTCCACAACAATGTTAGTGAGTAAATCTACTGAAATGGCCACCACACCATAACAGAGGAGTGGGATGCGTCAGATGCAGAATGCAGAGGTTTAGTCACATATGTCATGGCTTTTAAAAAACAATGGGAATCTGTATATTTGCCAAGTGCAAACCAGTACAGAAGGTATTGATAAATTGCTGGGGGAGGGTCATGCCTTTTTTCCAAATTGTTTTAGAGGGTCATAGAAATTTTTTTTACTGGCGAGGGGAGGGTCATGTCTTTTTTGGCTAAAGGTCCCAAAACTCCTCCGGTGGCCCCTTAAATAAATAACTAATAGTCCCTAATGTCTGTTTTTTTGTTTTTACCTTTGTGTACAATTGGAAAGAACCCATCGAAGAACAAAAGCCTCTTTTGCTGGGATGTGCTATATTTAATTTTTACTCAATTTAAGTGCACCAGTTGACATCAACCACTGAATTCTTCTTTACAGGCTAAGACTCTGGGCTAGAATTTCTAGTATTACTAGTATTAACTTGTTCTGTGCTTTCATATACAATCATATCTCTTCCTTGGAGTGCCTCATGAGACAACTCTGGGTGCTATTTTATTTTCCCTACATATGCTTACTCTGG
The DNA here is from genome assembly GCF_031162955.1 of Sander vitreus. NCBI lineage: Eukaryota > Metazoa > Chordata > Actinopteri > Perciformes > Percidae > Sander > Sander vitreus. The sequence continues at coordinate 11,143,671 of NC_135878.1, read as the reverse complement.
GTAATATAATTAAAATGCTATTGTGGCTTATTAAATTTTTATGCTGACAAACAACACAGTTATACCTTCCGATAACGCCCACTGAGCTTGGAATGCTGTACATTATATTTGTAGAACTATACTTAAAGTCTGGATGGAAACCGCTTTTCTTAGGCTAAATCTTGACAAGAAAGATATATAATGGCCCTCATATATTTCTCATTTGCCATGGCTCATTTGGCACCCTGTTACTTTATCCACTCATTTCTATGTGTTAAGCCTGTATTATTTTATTCCTGTTTTTACCAGCAGCATGGCTCTAGGGATGGCAATGACAGTCGGTCCACAACTGCTGAACAGATTTCCATACAATTTTGGACAGACATTCATGGTCCCCAGGTGGCAAACATACTTTGCTGATCTTCACATCGACTTGATGTTGAGCTCCATCATCAGCTCAAAATCATATTGTAAACTAATACATTCTAAACCTGTTGCATTGTCATTGTAAGTATATTAGCATGGTGATGTTAGGGCAAGTACAGCCTTAAACAGCTGCTAGCATGGCTGTTGGCCATTTTTTTTATTTTATTGTGATTGTATATTCATGTAGTAATATTTTTAACTATTGCATTCATCGCAATTTTTGACTTTCATATTTCTATGACGTAATACTCTGGTAAACATTTCAATTAATTCCAATAAAACTTCCCTGATTTGAACTGACTTAAAAGAAACGTGATGACCTGACCTGACTTCAGAGGCAGCGAGAGAGAGAAGGCCAACAAAGAAAATGTATCATTTAAATAACTGCCACATTCCTTTCAGAGAAATTCCTTTCTTTATGCTTCTCAACTGTACTTGAATTCGGCCCAGTAATCTGTTGTGCATCCTATACACATCCATGGCCAAGTTGTTGAAGATGTGTGTTGGATATCTCACCCCTGGCATGAGTGAGAAAAGCGCAGTCTGTGGCACGATAGAAGAAGCTGTCTGAGTGAGTGAAAAAGTAGTTTGTCAGCTTGGCTGTCAGCATTTTTCTTCTCTCTTCTAATTTTTCCCACCCTCTACATCTTTCTCCTCAATGTCAGGGTCATTTTTTCAGTAGCTATATCTTTTGTTTTCTCATTTCCTTCTATCATTACATACCTCATTGATATAAATAGCCATCTGCTCTCATTTTTGTAACAGCGTCTGCCTGATTTAGTTTTTCTCATCTTAATGGTCGCAGCTTTTAGCTTCTTTTTCTATCTCATTAAGTCTCATTGCCATTGTTTTCACAGAGATGATCTTAATCAGGAGGATACTCACAGTTCTTACAATTAGAGCCTTTCAATGACATTTTCCTTGATTCCTCTTAATTGAGAATGTAGATTGCTTAAAAACTTTGCAGCATTACTTGATAACCGGGGGGAACTGTCAAAGCCCTGTAGGTTCTCAGAGAGAATTAGGAAAATCCAAATCTAATTGTGAAAAGTGTTACCTCCCAAAAAGCCCCAAAAGGATTATCCTATAGACCACCATTATAAAAGAGACTGTTTTTTATTATATATATAAAAAAAACAGACTTGACAGGATTCCTCTAACTGTGCAAATAAGAGGAATTATTACTCTTTGTATTACTAATTTTAAACCCAGGAAGGCTTTACATTTGTAAAACTTCTCCAGAGAATAGAAAAGCTATTTTAATGTGTTTGTCATCCCAATGTAATGTAAGTAGGGATGGATACCAAGGGCCGGTCTTGAATTTGGTACCAGGTTCTGATTGGTCAGAACCGTAACATTGATTCAAATTCAATTCAAAAATTCAATTCAAAAAAGTGCTGCTAACTTTCAGTTATGAAATCTGTTTCAGAAATGCTGTTCACTGTTAGGATGGAATATGTGTGCCTTCTAAATCGTTGCCATTTTGGTCACCTGTGATAGGTGATAGGTAGGTTTAAACTGTTTCCACAACTACAAATAATGAGGTACATACTAGTAAGTTAAATGATGCTCTACACCCTGAGATGAAAATTCAATTGAGAAGGTCCTGAGCCAATCTACAGGACTAAGATCAAAGCCAAATTCAGGCATTTCTTTGATTATTGGTATTGGCTATAAAGAGCCTGATGTTTGTTCTGGGTGAAGCAGCAATCCAGGAGCACTGATGGACTTTTGTTGCATTTCTCTCTTTCTTCTTTCCAGGAGATTTCAGTGCTGAATTCATAGAGCATGCTACCTTACAGTCCTGTAAAACATTGTTTAGACTTGGTCAATTACTGCTGCTAACTGTTTTTTGCTTTTGTTTGGAATGGAATGAGGGATAGTTTAATTTTATGTGGCAATTATAATAGCTTGTTTGATAAAATTCTCAGGCTTTTACACATTTTTTATATAATTTCAGGTCATTATTACATTGTTTAACATCTCTAAGGCAGCCAGTCTGTAAGTCTGGTGTCATTCAAAGATTCATGGACTTACCTACAAAAGTTAAATTCTTTGTATTCATATATATATATGATATGATATGTATCAGTCTGTACTGACTAAATACCAATATGATCCGTTGTTCCTCCAGTAGTGCGCACTGTATTGAGAAAATAGCTGAAATGGCCTGAACGGAGTCAGCTTTCACTGCTGAATTTTAATATTGTCTGGTAATATTTTATTACTTTAGTAAATTACTTTTGGTGACTTCATGGACAGTAAAAAAAAATAGAAAAAAATGTAAGCACTTACTGTAACAAAGGGTACCCACCAACTGATCGAAAATAGAGGCCACTTAAACTAAAGGGACCACGAGGTGTAGTGAAAAAGGTCAACTCTGAACTGAATTGCTGGGATTACGTTTTTTCAATTAATCAGCATATCTCCTCTCTCACCCAGTTGTAACTGTCTCTCTCTCGCCCTCAGATCCTCCAGGACCTTTTGGTAGTGCTCTTTGAGGGCATTGATGTCGGCATCCAGGAAGGCTGAAGCGTCCTCCTCCCCTTCCTTCTCCTCCTTCAGCTCCTTCAACTGCTTCTCCAAAACATCCACTTGAGGCAGCAGGGAGGCCAGGCGAGCTACTTCCTCCTGCCAGGACAAGGGGGAGAGGGGGGTTGGGTCACATCATGAATGAACCGAATAGGGAGAGAGTAGGCCTATTAGTCAACCACACAGGTCAACTCTGTTACCATGGAGATTTTGGGAATAAAATGCAATGGTAATTCTGTATATACTAATGCAATAAAAACTGATTATTGTATAGGTATTGCGTTTTCATTTTTAAAGCTCCATTCCATTTGCCTTATGCTTAAGCAATTGTATTATACAAAAAATGTTTACATACACTACCAACAGGAAACTGGATCAGCTCAGCAAAACTGAAATGTAGCTATGACTTTTTTCCTCCTGAACTATACAGAGAGAACAGGAATAAATCACTGCATTGTCAATATATGAAGAGCAGAGAAGAACAGAACAGTGTGTAGTTGAATATCTTGTTCAATACTGTTTAACATCCGTTTACCACCACAGTAAAAAGCAAAAGTTGGAGTTATAACCGAGGGTCTAATTTTAGGTTGATTTGGTTGAAAAGTCAGTCTCCTGCTGAAGTTTAATGTTTCCAGCTGACTTAGTAGTGAGGCTCTGCAGCCCAGCCTTCTGATGAACATCCAGCTGGATCTTCAATAGGTTCCTGTGTCGGGGGTCCCGGTCATCGTGTCATCTTTGCCTGGGTTCCAGTCGCCAGCCCGGCTGACTTCTGCCCCAAGTGTCCAGTCGGTGACCCAGGCAACTCCTTCCCAAAGTGTCCAGTTGGTGGCTCGGTGGACTCCTGCCCCAGGTGTCCAGTCGGCGGCCTGGCCGACTCCTGTCCCAAGTGGTTGTCCTCCGTCCTTGTGCCACCGCTGTCCTCCGTCCCTGTGCCCCTGCTGTCACCAGTTACCGAGCCCCGCTGTCACCAGTTACCGAGCCCCGCTGTCACCACTTCCCAGGCCTCGCTGTCACCGGTTCCAGTGCTATTGTTTTTCCTCCCTTGTCCTCCCTTTACCCTCCCTGGTTTGAGTTGGACTTTTCTGTTTTGTCATCAGCCCTTATGTCACCTGTCCCTCGTTTCTACCCTCGTTACCTTGTGTATTTAGTCTGTATGCTTTCTGTGTCTGGTGTCAGTTCATCATCATTCTTGTGATGAGAGGTCTCTGCCTGTGCCAGCTGTATTCTGTGTTCCTGGTGTTTCCCTGTGTTTCTGTGTTCCTGGAGTTTCCGCGTGCTTCTGTTTGGATTCTTCAGTTTACGTACATTGTAAGTTCTCTTTGTGTTTTCATTAAACTCCTTCATACGAACTGCTGCCCTCTCCTCTCCACGTCATTCTGCAAGTCTGAACCTCTCCTTCACATTTAATGGTAACATTGGCTGGTGTTGCTGGAGTGTAAACTTCCCAAAATACAACTAAAAGCTGGCCAGAGTCGCTATAGTTAGCCCTAAACTCTAATAGCATTGGACTCACTTCTAGGGAAACTACTACACAGTGGATTTATTATTTTTATGTAACCTATAACCCCACAAAACAATGTAGTATATTTATGCTAATTTGTGGCCTTGGAACGTTGGGTTACTTCTGCTGCAATAGTAGTGATTGCAGCTTATGTTAGAGCCAACAAATACACTTTTTAATCTGTGCCTTACACTTTTGTGTTTTAATCCACAAACATACACACAATAACTTAAATCCCACCACATTTTACCACCGAAGCTTGTCTGACAGCTGTAGAGTTAAATGTAATCCGATAACATTGACACAGAGTTGTGGTAGTATCAGTACAACTGGCAGTAATAGACTGAGAGGGCCTGATTAAAAATATTGAGCTGCCTGGGTTGTCTGTGTACCAGCTACATGAACTACTGAAATCATGAACCTTCATCAGAGCTAAACAGGATGTTATTTCAGATCAGTAAAGTTTCAGTTCACCTTTGAGATTTATCACGACAAAACAACTCCCATTTGCAACCTGATCTCACACAAAATATGTGAAATTATCACATATTCTTATCGCAGTTTTGACACATTACATGCCACCACCACATAATGCGGTGTTAGGAGGCTGTGGTTATTTCACATATTTTGTGAAATATGGATGCACATTTGGCAGTGGTTACACAGATTTTCACCATTCACTGCCTTTGAAACATCCATCTCCTGTCATTTGTTGGCAATTTGATCTGTGAAGATAGCCCTTACCAATTTCTTACAATATAGTTTATATAAAGAATATAGGACCCTGGGAACATAGGATACTGGAAACGTCCAGTCTGTATGCTAAGCTATGCTGCAGGCTTTAGCATATTTAATGGGCAGACATGAGAGTGGTATCAGTCTTCTCATCTAACCCTAGGCAGGAAAGCAAATTTGGGAATACAATTTCCCAAAACGTCGAACTATTAAGTTTTTAGCAAGCGTTACTCAAACAGGAAAAAACTACATTTGTTGCGGCCTATTTTCAGCTGCACACACATTTAGTGATGTAGTGAGTATTTGTGGCAGCAGGACGGTGTATGTGGGATTAAGTCAAATTAAAGACAGTGTGTGTGTGTTCATGGTAATGAAGGAACATGTCATTGTTGTTTAAATCACATAAAAAGTGAGGAGGATCAGTCCAGGTGAGTTGCATGATGTAGCAGGTAGGGTAAGGTTAATATTCACTGAACTGTGGTGAAGGCTTTGAATGCAGCTGTAACACTGATTAAGTTAACACTCTGGCCTAAAGCCAAGAGACACACTCTCTTCATGAATAATGTTAGAAAACACAACCATTTTTAACCTCGACAGAATAGATTTTCAGTTGGCGGCATGGTTTGCCGTCAGGAAGGTTGTTCTAAACGTTTCAGTAAATATTTTATTTGTTTGTGTAAATATGTCTGCAGTGGAGACATATCTTCAAAGAAAAATAGAATTTCAGCTATCCTTCTCTTTTTTCTTCCGGCTACATCTGTTCATTTCTCTCTTTTTCTTCATTCTATGTTCATCTATATACTTATCTCTATCTTACTTACATTTTCTTCCCTTTTCTTATGTCTGTGGCATTTACTCCTCCCTATACATCCCTTTCTGTCTTATGTCATATTTTTCATGTTAATTATGCATCCCATTACATCTCTTCTTTTAGAAGTTTGTTTTTCCAGAGCTGCTTGTCACTTCTCTTTTCCTGTTGTTTACATGATACTGAAATTAACCTGTGTGTGTGTGTGTGTGTGTGTGTGTGTGTGTTTTACACCGGTCAATAGGGGTTTTCAAAGTCTGACACTTCCCCCAAATTGCAAAACTGGCACTATTAAAAGTATGCCAAATTACCTATTAATGGTCTATTTTTGCAATGAATGTATAGACAACTATCATTGGATTGCTTTGATACTGAAGAAAACGTAAATGATTCTCAGGAAAGTTGTGAATTTATAAAGGAGCGCCTATGATTTGTAATCGGAAGCAAATAATGAGTTTATCAGTGTTACAGTCACAGTGAATCTAAACATATTTGGAATGTATCATGGCATCTGACTGAGTTATGGCTACAAGAAGGAGTAGGATGACACATGCCTCTCCCTCTGCTTCTATTCTTCAACTCTTATGTGCTGTCGCACAGTTTGCAGAGTAGACCAAAACTACAATCTATGATAGCACCATTTTTGTAAGAGTAGGTGTAGGTGTTTTTGAAGAACATATTGGAAAATAGTAAGGAAGTACATTTCATTAAGTCTGCGTTGGAATTAATGAATAAATAACATAAAATACTTACAGAAAAGTGCTGTGACAAATAGATGCATGAAAAGAGAAATTCAATCAAGCCAAATAAATAAAGACACTGTAAAGAAGAAATGAAGATGTGAAATACATGAAAATGAAACAAAACAAATATAGCTTACAACAAAGGGATTTAAAAAAAAATAAATAAAAAAAAAGCGAAATAAAATCAAATGCTAATGTGATGTTTACTTTCCATGTTTATCACACCATCCTGGAGACAGTTTAGGCTCAAAAACATTTTTTTTCAGTCACCTGGCATCGGTCCAGTTGTACTTTGAGTGTTTCTGGTTCAGATGCTGGAGGCGCTTGGACTTTGAGCCAGTTCTCACTGCTGTCCACAGCCTGCTCACACTGCTCATATAAGCTGTAGAAGAACAGCACCTGCAGGACACACACACACAGTAACACATTTTGAATAAAGATGACAAGGAAAGACCCACACAGCATCTGTTTTCTTTCATAAAAAAACTATTTTCTAGCTTGCAGAAGAGCTGCATGATAAGTCAGAACGATATACCTGTGATAACCTGAGAGTGAGTCATATCACATTGAAATTCTAACTCTACCTGGGTAGATGTATAGTAGATTTGTGCTATTTTAACTTGCCTCTTGGACACCTTCAGAGGCAATACGGTATGCACCATATGTTTCAAGTACAGAAAAAAACATGGTTTATAGTGACACCTATTGGCCCATCTGTAGAGCATCCTGTCCACAATACAAGGAAGATTTGTCACATAGCTTTTATTAAAGCAGACAAAATTGAGCAACTAGTATTTTGAATGAAGACATTCTAAAACAACTTTTTAAACCATTTTTCCCCACGTAAATATGAACACATATGATGGATTATAGCAGACAATATAATAATACAAAAAAGAATTACACATACTGTTACTGAGATAAATTCCACTAAGAGTTGGTCCTGCCTATTTCACATGCCTCTGGGCACTGAACTGTAAAATGGCTTCAATATATAATATAACAAATAAATAAAAATAAAGGAACATTTTACACCTCAAGATCACTTTAGGAGTCATGTTGAGTACTATGCAGCTTGTTAAAACAGTACAGTAATGTCTTCTGTGGCTCTTGTGTGGAGCTTGACCCATACTAGGGACTAAAAAGTCAGGATAATTCAGTCTCTGCTGCACATATTTTGATGATTCTTTTTTAAATCTGTCTCTAATCCTCAACATTATAATACTAAATAGCTGGAGTACAGATTTAAAATGTTGTTGTCATTATTATTACAATACCATAAAGATGAATATGTCCGCGCAGGTGCTGTTCAAGTCATTTTCATCACTTTCTGGAGTAGTATATTTGAGAAAGACGAGGTGCTATAAACATAACTTATATAATACTGAACTTAGTGAGTGCAGCTTAATTACAGTAGGCTACTGCGGTAAAAAAAGAAAAGAAAAACATGTACTGTATGTGTGTGTACCTTTGTCTGGTAAGCCAGCCATGCCAGCCTGTCTGCCAACAGGGCACAGAATCCCACCCAGCGCTGGTTCAGCTGCTCTGCTGCCTGGGCAATGTCATCAGCACGACTCCCTTCTGGGGGGGGGTCATACAGAGAAAGAGAGGGACTGTCACACACACACACACACACACACACACATACGCAGTGATACATGCTTCACAGTCCACATGGACACGATTGGTCTCTCTATAAGGGACAGACATAAATACACATTCACTCCATGAACACAAAATGTGGTGAATGTCATCTGTAGGAGAGGTGAGGTGAGCCATCAATATTCTGCACAAAATGTGAGCTTCAAAAACATTTTACTGGCCTGCTCACTAAACACAGAGACACATACACACATCTTACTGTGCGTTCATGCTCACTGCCGTCATTTTTTTAAATGTAAATAGCCAATTCAAAAGTCCAGTGTCCGGAAAATGAAAACCTCCAGGAGGGAAAAATCAATGCTAAAGTTGTACAAAGATGGATTCGTGCTCCTGCCTCTAAAAGGGCAAACTGAAGCCCATCGGTTGGATGATAATTGGACCTGGAAGGCAGCATCCTGGCTTGCATGTCTCAAGATTGCTTCTTCTTCCTGTAATCGTACCTCCATTAGGTTCCATTTACAGTACATGTCAAGCATTTGGCTGATGCTGTTTTTGTTGCATGGAGCTGAAGGTCACAGACAGGTGAGGGAAGTCAGAAGTATTGAGAGATGAAATAACACATTGCTGGCTTTGCCTTTTCATGGGATCTGTTAATAATGACGAAAATATAGAATAACACCATTTTTTTTACTTAAAGCTTTAGTGCATAACCTTTTGATATTAATGAATGTCCGTTACATTCAAGCCATTGCCAAATGAGTTGCTACAAAGCTAATTAAGACTATCAGCTCCACACAACTCGTATTTCTCAGAATGGCTATGTTCAGAAGATTGTGTCGTCCGGTGACTTTCCCGCGTAGAAGCTCGAGTGAAGATAATTACCTCTTCTGAAGAGTCCATCATGTTTTTTTTAATCCTCCGTGTCCTTGCATACTAGCAACTGCGTGAAGGAGGGGTGGTGTCGCATGCACGATCATGAAAGGCTGTATCATGTGGACCGCCGACAGTGTTGTTGTCATTACTTAGAATTCCTCATGGGGGAGACAGAAACTACGCACTATAGCTTTAAAATGTGCTCGTTTGTTTATTGAATTTCTGGGAATGCTCATAAGCTTTATTAAGATTTTTTTCCAGGTCATGTAATTGATTATTTGCACACAAAGGCATTGATAGAAAAAAATCTCTACTACACACACCATTAAGTTGAGCAATGTTCTGGCATGTTCTGTTTGGATAGTGGTTAAAAGTAAAAGTGAAAAGTATAAATTGAGTGTTTCTCTGGTTTCAGAAGCCTCAACAATTGCACAAGGACAGTGGAGAGGACGAACAAGAAGAAACATCTCTCTTTTTCTGTCTGTTCCTCTCTCTATCAGTGTTTCTATGGAGACAAGGAGAGAGGGGGGGGGACAGGTGGAGGCGTTGCCATGGGGACAGACAGGGTGTGTGCGTGCGTGTGTGTGTATGCATGTGAATGAGTGTGTGTAAGTGTGAGAGTGCACGTTACCCTGCTCGACCAGGGTCTGCGCTGTGCGTGTTGCTTCCTGAAGCTTTCGGTATTTCTCTGGCCGCTCTCTTTCTATCACCTTTGGCAAAGAGAAAGAGAGGTAGGGAGAGAGAGTGATGGGGCAGAGTAGGAGATAGGAAGTTAAAGGACAAGAAACCGACAAGAAGAGGCAGCAAAATAAAAAGAACGATAGGCAGATAGCAGGAGAATTATTATTAATTACAAAGAAAGATCAATGTCCAATTCAACAGGCTTCCATTACTTCCAAGGAATAAGAACTCCTGTAGCTTTCATAAATCGCCGACCGTATTCGGCTGCAACATCCTCAGCATGACTGGTAATTTTTTGGGTCAACAACAGAAGGTTTTGAGGAGAACAGATAGCTTATTGATCACTTTAAAGCCTAATTCTTCAAAGTGTAACATTTCAGCAGGAAATGGTTTATACTATGTCAAAAGGAACAGTTCAACATTTTCTACAACAAGTAAAAGGAAGCCCGCAAGACTTAATGTAAAAATTGTGGAGGAAGTGTTTCATTCAGGACAGCTTACAGTAACATATTTCAGGGAAAAAATAAAAATAGAACACCTACATAACACAACTCTTGTTAAACTGAGATGTAATCAAACCTGGAATGCTGCGGAAATATGGCATGCGCTGTTACCACTTGTTACCACTACCAATTCACTCCAACTGTTTTTAAACTTTGTTTTTGTGTACAGGTTAAACAAACAAGATATACATTTTCATATGTTTTCACCTTTGGCCAGAGCCAGGTTAGCGATTTCTCCTTATCTCCAGTGTTAATGCTAAGCTAAGATAAATGACTGCTGGCTCTAGCATTTACAGTAGTGTACGGACATAGTAGTAGCAATTTTTTCGTCTGTCTGCAAGAAAATAAAAAATCTTATTTCCCTTTGTGACCTGTTCCTTTAAATAGTGTTTTTTCTTTCTTTTTTTTCTTAATACATTGTAGGACTCAAATTTTCTTTCTAATAGAGAGATCCTATACCTTTAGCATGTAAAAAGAATAACATCTAGACTGTTCTGGAAGGTTTTAATGCTGTTTCTCCTATAAGCTGCTGCAGATCGTCAAGGTGACAGCAAAGTTAAAGAGGCAACCAAGATCAGAGGACATTTTGAAGAATCTGCCTACATACAGTATAATTCACGAGTGTGCATCTATTATGCAATTGCATGCATTATGTAGTTAAGTTTTATATCTTATATCTTGTTCACAAACAGTGCTTAAAAGCTTCATACAGTGTTTGTTATTTGTGATTGTGGAGTGTTAAACCAATTTATTATTCATGATTTGTTAGCACATTTACAAATGTGGACTAACAGTCACAACAGTTTTAGTTGTGCCTAATCTACAGCTTTAATTGTTTATCATTAACAATCCCTGCATTGGCGCTTTGTGAGCCATTTCTAAGCGTTATCTATTCAGGGTTTTTTTCTTGATTAATTATAATAACATATTGTATTTATATAAGTGAATGTATATAAAGATTTTTCTGCCTCTAATTTTAAGTTGCAGCAAATGTTTTGAGTCAAGAGCAAGCAATTTAGAACATATAATATGGTAAGTGAGTTAGTACGGTGTTTGAATTTAATGTTAAGCTATGGCTCTCAATATTTACAAAATGTCATATATGCTTAATTTGATTACTTTAAAGAGGTTCAGACCAATATTTTTATATGAACAATGGGTTGAATTACTATATGTAATGTGAAAGCGGTCACTTGTAGTGATGAGGCCACCATGACCAATCAGCAGCCAGACAGAAACGTGAATGAACTGTGAATGTGCATACAACCAATCACTGATCCCCATTGTTTGTCTGGTGAACTCTTTCACCTTTGCTTTTAATTTTTAATCATTTACCTTGACAATTTAAGTTCTTTTTTTCTTTTTTCAAAATACAGAGTTTACAAGAGTAAATTTATTACAGTGTCTGGATTTTCTCCAATGAGCACATTCATGCATGTGCACAAGTATGTGTTTATGCATGCACCATAGGCGTAGGATGGGGGACAATTATTTCAGTGCTTAGCATACCTACAGAGCGCACATTTTAACACAATGGACGTCATAAACAAAGCATTATCACTGCAGTTCTTTAGAAAAGAACGACTTTCTCTTCGGCATGACAGCTAAGCTTGAGCATAATGACGATGTTCTGTCAGAAAGAGCCACAACAGCCTTAACAACGTTTTTTTGTTGAATAAAAAAGCACTGTATTCAGACGTGTCGTGCATTGTTTGTTTTTATACTGGATTAGGTAATATTGAGTGAGACGGAACATAATAACCATCTATGTAAGGGACTGTTTGTTATTTATTTTATGAGCCACCGGAGGAGTTTCTGGATCTTCAGTCAAAATAGACCTGACCCTGCCTTTACCAGCAATACATTTTGGATGACCCTCCAAAATGATATGGAAAAAAGGGATGACCCTCCCCAACAACTATTTGATGCCTTCTGTACTGGTTTGCACTTGGCAAAGACATACATGTTAATTGTTTTTTAGCAGCCATGACATACATGATTAAACCTCTGCATTCTCATCTTACGCATCACACTCCTCTGTTATGGTGTGGTGGCCATTTCAGTAGATTTACTCACTAACATTGTTGTGGAAACACAATAAGCATGGAAAATATATGCACACTTCCTGCATTACATTAAGTTACTCATCTAGTAAACTAGTATTCACATGAAATAAAACAATAAAACATTGAGAACATTCAGCAAGGCACACAGGGTAATAACAAATTCAACACTGGTTGCTATGGACTCACCCCAAGGCTTTCTCAGTCATTGTATATTTAAGCATATAGGTAAAGCTGCCAAAGCTGAACATTATCCAAAACTCCATTTCTCAGACGAGCGTCAATTTAAAGGAGAGAGACGTGATACAAAGTCCGGAAATGAAAAACTGTTCGGCCAGAAACTTTAAGATTGTGAGGCGAACAGCTGATTTTGGATAAAATGGCTTGGATATTCCATTTCCTTGGACTGATTGCGAGTTATGAAAAAAAAGTTTTTGGGACTATATCACCGTTGTGGATAAAGGGAGAATGAAAAAGGTATGAATACACACTTGACTCTCAACACTAGCTGCGCAGTCTACTTTTGTATTTCTTTATTTTCTTTAACTTGATTACAGTTGTATAACTGATATAAATCATCTTATGCTTTGTGTGTGGGTCGCATGACCGTATATTTTGAAGATTTAATGCTTTAAAGTTATAACGAAGTTCATGAGTGGAGGTAACAGTGACGCCATAGCGACAAAGTGAATGATAAATAATTTAATATATAATATAACATATATATATAAATTATTTAGCTACTTTCCATTTAAATTTGTTGGCAATGCTTCACCAAACAGCAAACAAAGTTAGAAACTAGCTGGAGAACACAGCACTTTAGCAGCTAAAGAGACAGATATGTTTCTCATGAGTTGGTACAGACCAAAACAGAGCTAAAAAATAGAGTGAATAGTTGACATACATTCATCACCTGGACACAAACACAACTCCAAATGAATGATAATGTTGCCCTGTGTCTGCTGAATATTTCTTACCCACCTGTGTGATGGAACCTTATTATTTCAGCATCACAGGTCTACTGGGCATGACACACATACAGTGCTTTTACCTGGACTTTGTCATGCAGTTCCTGAATGCTGCCGTCCTTGCGTGACACAGAGAACTCGGGGCTCTGTAGGATGGCCTCGCCCCGGGTCATGTAGCTGTGGACCTCTGTGAAGTCCACGTCAAACCTGATGACACAAACACAAACATGCATTTGGCAATATTACTTGCTGTGCTTAAATTGTTGAGCACAAAAGATACTTGTTGCTGTGGCTTTCTATAAAAAGTAAATTTTTAAGATTGCATCCTTAATTGTTCCTGTTAACTCTAAATGATTTAATTTGCAGATTGCGTAGTACTTCACACTGATAACATTAAAAGTCAGATTTAGCATTTTCCTCACATGTATTTTAAACAGCAACTTGAATTTCTACACAGTACCCTAAAAGTAGAAATAAAAATGTAATTAAAGCTGCAAGCAGTGTTGGACAGGCCCTCGCGCCCCTGCGCGCGTCGGGGTTACTGGCGGACGCTGCTCCTCGCGACCGTGCATTTGCATGGCACTCAGACACCGCAAATCGTCCCCAATGAAAAGGGAACTCCCTGCTGAGTTCAATGATACCTCACATAAGACTCTACCTTAAACGGGTCACCAGTTATGAAAGGGGCGTGGCTTCAGCATAGGGGGCGGGCCAAACCATCAACAATGAAGAAGGAACTATCTGCTGAGTTCAACGATACCTCACACAAGGGTCTACCTTAAACGGTTCAAATGTTATAAAAGGGGGCGTGGCTTACGCATAGGGGGCGGGCCAAACCATCACCAATGAAGAAGGAACTCTCTGCTGAGTTCAATGACACCTCACACAAGACTCTACCTTAAACGGTTCAAATGTTATGAAAGGGGCGTGGCCTGAGTAAGTGGGCGTAGTTAAAGTATAGGGGGCGGCTCAGTATCACATGTAGACCACACATTATAAGTAAATCGGATGATGTTTGTCATACAAGGCTGATTTCCTGTTGCCAGCAGGGGGCGCTATGACCAAAATTCAATATTGGCCTGTATATGTCCTCAGGCCTGGACTCTTTCATTGTGGGAAATTTCAAGCAGATATGACAATGTACACTGTAGTTACAGCCACTTTCTCGTTCATCGCTAAACACTCAAAATGGCCGCCACGCCACGCCTACACCGTTGGACGAAAAGTTTTTCTTTTAATAACTTTTCATCTTTAAGGTGTTGAGATGGGACAGACCGAATTCATGTTCAAGTCCATCAGATGAAATCTCTAGGAGGAGTTCGTTAAAGTATAGCACCTTGACCTTTAGGCCTACTTCCTGTTGCCACTAGGTGGCGCTATGACTTTGAGTCAATTTTGTCCGGTAAATGTCCTCAGAGTTAGAGTCTTATGAATCATGAAAAGTTTTGAGCCAACTGGACAATGTACTCTTGAGTTACACCCACTTCCTGTTTCGATGGCGAAACGCACAAAATGGCCAAAAAAAAGTTTTTCTTTTAATAACTTTTCATCTCTAAGGTGTTGAGATGGGACAGACCGAATTCATGTTCAAGTCCATCAGATGAAATCTCTAGGAGGAGTTCGTTAAAGTATAGCACCTTGACCTTTAGGCCTACTTCCTGTTGCCACTAGGTGGCGCTATGACTTTGAGTCAATTTTGTCCGGTAAATGTCCTCAGAGTTAGAGTCTTATGAATCATGAAAAGTTTTGAGCCAACTGGACAATGTACTCTTGAGTTACACCCACTTCCTGTTTCGATGGCGAAACGCACAAAATGGCCAAAAAAAAGTTTTTCTTTTAATAACTTTTCATCTCTAAGGTCTTAAGATGGCACAGACCAAATTTGAAGTTGATCGGATGAAATCTCTAGGAGGAGTTAGTTAAAGTATGACGAAATGGCCAAAATCGCACTAATTTGGAACTTTGGAACTAATTTAGGCTCCAATGACGTTTTTTGTACGTCTTGACATGCTACATGTGTGTACCAAGTTTCGTTAGTCTATGTTAAACGCACTGCAGGGGCTCAATTTCTTTAACTTTTTTGTGCGCCTATTCCCGAAACCCTTAAAATACGTAAATTTTCACTAGACTTGATGCGACCGCCACTTTTGGTGAGTTTTTGAGCTATGAGTTTTTAAGCCCCTCAAAAAGGCAATTCATTTGCCGGGAAAAACAATAATTAAAGCTGCAAGCAGCGATGACGGGCCCTCGCTCCTTGCCCAGGGGGTACTGGCAGATGCAACATCACATGTAGACCACACATTCTAAGTTTCATGTACACTGGAATAACTTTTGCTAAGATACAACCGTTCCTGTTTTAACAGCCACCTACAGGAAGTTGTTCCACTATAACTTGCGCATTGTTTTAGCTATCAAAATTCTTTTGATAACTTTTTGTCATGAGGGTCCACCGAGTCTATATCCACGTTTTCGTGCAGATTGGACTCACGGCCCAGGAGGAGTTAGACAAAGTATGTTTCCCATATATCGCGATGTGGCTAATTAATAAAAAAAAATTCTAACAGCGCCATCTAATGGCCGATTCACTCTAAATTTGGCATGGATGCTCAAGCCCCTATGCTAAACAATTGTGTCATGTTTGGTATCAATCGGAATAAATCTTGGTAAGATACGCAACTTCCTGTTTTGACACCCCCCTACAGGAAGTTGGTCCTCTGTAACTTGCGCATTGTATTAGCTATCAAAATTCTTTTGATAACTTTTTGTCATGAGGGTCCGATTGACACCATATTTGGCACACAGCCTCATTGGCACATGAGGAACAACTGTCCTAAGTTTTGTCTTCATCGGAATAGCCGTGTGCAAGATAAAACCGTTCTATTTCGCGACCCACCTACAGGAAGTTGGTCCTCCATAACTTGAGGAAATTTTAAAACTACTAATGGCCAATTGCCGCCAAGTGTGGCACAGATGCTAATCCGGCCATGAGGAACAATGTTGTGAAGTTTCGGGGCAATCGGAAAAATTGTTGCCAAGATAACGCAACTTCCTGTTTAGACAGGAAGTTGCTGTAACTTGCGCATTTTTTCAATTACCAAAATTCTTTGGATAACCTTTCGTCATGAGGGTCAACAGATACTACCTGCAAAGATTCAAGAAGATTGAAATCACGGCCTAGGACGAGTTCCAAAGAATGTAAAACCCATGAAAAATGCATAATTAAAAATGGCCGCCTTGCGGTTGGGCGGAGCTAATGAAGGTAAATGGGAAATATGTCCGCAATGATTAGAGCAATATGGGTATTAAATCTAGTGAAGATCAGAGCAACTATGTCCAAGTTACGGCCTTCCACGCATTAGGGGGCGCTATGGAGCCCGCTTACAGGTATGGGCCAAATCGCTGTACAGTCTCGCAAAGCTCCCAGATGTGGGCGCCATTTTTTGTGAGTTTTCGTATATATTGACGCCGTCAAAAATGTGCCCAAGGGCTAAAACCAATTAGGGTCCCATAGGCCACGCCCACTTTGATCAATCAGTACCTTACTGTAGGGGTGGCCTCATGAGTGGCCCTAGGTGGTACCCATCACATTTTGTAAAAATCGGATGAGCCGTTCATGAGCTATAAACTGTGTTGTTATGTACTTGTCCACTTTTCATAAAATGTGTGGTGCACCTCCAGAGGGTCATGGCAAACAAGAATCTTAAGTTTTGCGTTGATAGCAATTATTTTGGTCGAGATATGGCAAAGTTGGTGTTTTCATACTTAGCTACACAAATTTGTTTGTGCGTAATATGTGCAATTTTTATCCTATAAAAATTTTTTGGATAACTTTTTGTCAGGTCCATCTGGAGATGCTACCTGCCAAGTTTCGTGCAGATCGGTCGCACGGTCTAGGAGGAGTTCGGCAAAGTAGGTTTTCGATAAACCGCGATTTTTCACGCATTAAAAGTCTAGGCGGAAATGGGCATGGCCTATATCAGGAGATTCAGCTGGATCCAGGGGACGCTAAGTTATATGGTTTTTGAATGTGCGATGTACGGTTTGGGAGTTATAGGGCCAAATGCGTTTTGTTCTGCAATAGCGCCACCTAGTGGAGCATATGAGTAATTTTTTTGAATCTTTTCACCAGTTGTGATATGTGTGCAAATTTTTGTGAGTTTTCGTGCACTCTAACCCCCTCAAAAATGCGACGAAGGCATCGGAAAAATAATAATCTGACCAAAAACAATAGGGTTCCTTCGCACTTTCAGTGCAAGGCCCCAATGGTGCTTTCGTGCTCGGGCCCTAATAATCCTTCAGTTCCAATAGGGCCTTCGCCGCTGTCGGCGCTTGGGCCCTACTTAAATAAATTTAAAGTTAGTGGCCCTCATTTACCAACCTATTGTAGAAACCACCGCAGATATGAATGCAGAAATCCTCTTACGACAGGCTTCACGTGTGATTCATTAAACGTTCGTATCACACCAATCAGAGCGTAAGAATGGTCGTACATTGATAAATGCAGCGGCTGCAAAGATCGCAATTTAAATATCACGCCCCAATATAGTCTCGGTTTTGAGGCCTCGTCCCTACAATTTACGACATGGCAAGACGTAATCCAGCTAAGAAGCAGCACTTTTCAGAGGTGGAGATTGAAACTCTGATATCTCAGGTTCATTTGCACTTACACACAGTAGCGGAGTTTATGCAGTCTTTTATTAGGGCCCGAGCGCCGACAGCGGCGGAGGCCCTACTGTATGGAATGCCGTTTTATTCAATATTAAATAAATGAATAAATACATGAATAAATAAATAAATATGCCTTTGAAATACATCATGAAATAAATAAATGAGGCAATAAATACATAAATAATTCAATAAATGTAAATATTCATATAACAATTAATCAATTAGTTAAATAAATATATTAAAAGCCTCTCCGGGGACCGTCACCTTACCGTGGTGGAGAGGTTTGTGTGTCCCTATGAACCTGAGGGCTGTGTTGTCTGGAGCTTTGTGCTCCTGGTAGGGTCTCCCAAGGCAAAGTGGTCTCAGGTGAGGGGCCAGACAAAGAATGGTTCAAAAACCCTATGAGTGACCGAGGTAGAGATGGAGTGACCCTTCCCGGAGGAAGCCCGGGGCCCCCGTCTGGAGCCAGGCCCAGATGGAGGGCTCGTCAGCGAGCGTCTGGTGGCCGGGTTTGCCACGGAGCCCGGTCGGGCACAGCCCGAAAAAGCTACGTGGCACCTATCTCTCCATCCCATGGGCCCACCACCTGTGGGAGGAATCACTGGGGTCGGGTGCGCTGCTATATGGGTGGCAGTGAAGGTCAGGGGCCTCGACGGACCAGACCTGGGCAGCAGACGCTGGCTCTGGGGACGTGGAATGTCACCTCTCTGTGGGGGAAGGAGCCGGAACTTGTGCGGGAGGTGGAGCGCTATCGGTTAGATCTGGTGGGGCTTACCTCTACGCACAGTCTCGGTTCTGGAACCATACTCCTGGATAGGGGTTGGACTCTTTTCTTCTCCGGAGTTGCACAGGGTGTGAGGAGCCGGGCGGGTGTGGGGATACTCACAAGCCCCCGGCTGAGCGCCGCTACGTTGGAGTTTAACCCGGTGGACGAGAGGGTCGCCTCCCTACGCCTGCGGGTTGTGGGGAGGAAAACTCTGACTGTTGTTTGTGCATATGCACCGAGTTCGGAGTATTCGGCCTTCTTGGAGACCTTGAGTGGAGTCCTGCATGGGGCTCCAGTCGGGGACTCCATAGTTCTGCTGGGGGACTTCAACGCGCACGTGGGCAATGATGGAGACACATGGAGAGGCGTGATTGGGAGGAATGGCCTCCCTGATCTAAACCAGAGTGGTTGTTTGTTGTTGGACTTCTGTGCTAGTCATGGATTGTCTATAATGAACACCATGTTCGAACATAGGGATGCTCATAAGTGTACTTGGTACCAGAGCACCCTAGGCCAAAGGTCAATGATCGATTTTATAATCGTTTCATCTGATCTGAGGCCGTATGTTTTGGACACTCGGGTGAAGAGAGGGGCGGAGCTGTCAACCGATCACCATCTGGTGGTGAGTTGGGTCAAGGGGTGGGGGAAGACTCTGGACAGACCTGGTAAGCCCAAACGGGTAGTGCGGGTAAATTGGGAACGTCTGGAGGAGGCCCCTGTCCGACAGACTTTCAACTCACACCTCCGGCGGAGCTTTTCGTGCATCCCTGTGGAGGCTGGGGGCATTGAACCCGAGTGGACAATGTTCAAAGTTTCCATTGCTGAAGCTGCGGTGAGGAGCTGTGGTCTTAGGGTCTTAGGTGCCTCAAGGGGCGGTAACCCACGAACACCATGGTGGACACCGGTGGTCAGGGAAGCCGTCCGACTGAAGAAGGAGTCTTTCCGGGATATGTTATCCCAGAGGACTCCGGAGGCAGTTGCAATGTACCGAAGGGCCCGAAGGGCTGCAGCCTCTACCATGAAAGAGGCAAAGCAGCGGGTGTGGGAGAAGTTCAGAGAAGACATGGAGAAGGACTTTCGGTTGGCACCAAGGTGCTTCTGGAAAACCGTTCGCCACCTCAGGAGGGGGAAGCGGGGAACCATCCAAGCTGTGTACAGTAAGGATGGGACGCTGTTGACCTCAATTGAGGAGGTAATAGGGCGGTGGAAGGAGCACTTTGAGGAACTCCTAAATCCGACTAATACACCCTCTATGGTAGAGGCAGAGCTGGAGGATGATGGGGGATTGTCGTCAATTTCCCTGGTGGAGGTTGCTGAGGTAGTTAAACAACTCCACAGTGGCAAAGCCCCAGGAATTGAGATCCGTCCAGAAATGCTTAAGGCTCTGGGTGTGGAGGGGTTGTCTTGGTTGACACGCCTCTTCAACATTGCATGGAAGTCTGGGACGGTGCCTAAGGAGTGGCAGACCGGGGTGGTGGTTCCCCTTTTTAAAAAGGGGGACCAGAGGGTGTGTGCCAATTACAGGGGTATCACACTTCTCAGCCTCCCGGTAAAGTCTACTCCAAGGTGCTGGAAAGGAGGGTTCGGTCGATAGTCGAACATCAGGTTGAAGAGGAACAATGCGGATTCCGTCCTGGTCGTGGAACAACGGACCAGATCTTTACTCTCGCAAGGATCCTGGAGGGAGCCTGGGAGTATGCCCAACCGGTCTACATGTGTTTTGTGGATCTGGAGAAGGCATATGACCGGGTGCCCCGGGAGATACTGTGGGAGGTGCTGCGGGAGTACGGGGTGAGGGGGTCCCTTCTCAGGGCCATCCAATCTCTGTACGACCAAAGCGAGAGCTGTGTCCGGGTTCTCGGCAGTAAGTCGGACTCGTTTCAGGTGAGAGTTGGCCTCCGCCAGGGCTGCGCTTTGTCACCAATCCTGTTTGTAGTATTTATGGACAGGATATCGAGGCGTAGTCGGGGTGGAGAGGTGTTGCAGTTCGGTGGGCTGGGGATCTCATCGCTGCTTTGTGCAGACGATGTGGTCCTGATGGCATCATCGGCCTGTGACCTTCAGCACTCACTGGATTGGTTCGCAGCCGAGTGTGAAGCGGCTGGGATGAGGATCAGCACCTCTAAATCGGAGGCCATGGTTCTCAGCAGGAAACCGATGGAGTGCCTTCTCCAGGTAGGGAATGAGTCCTTACCCCAAGTGAAGGAGTTCAAGTACCTTGGGGTCTTGTTCGCGAGTGACAATAGAGCGGGAGATTGGTCGGAGAATCGGCACAGCGGGTGCAGTATTACATTCAATTTACCGCACCGTTGTGACGAAAAGAGAGCTGAGCCAGAAGGCAAAGCTCTCAATCTACCGGTCAGTTTTTGTTCCTACCCTCACCTATGGTCATGAAGGCTGGGTCATGACCGAAAGAACAAGATCCAGGGTACAAGCGGCCGAAATGGGTTTCCTCAGGAGGGTAGCTGGCGTCTCCCTTAGAGATAGGGTGAGAAGCTCAGTTATCCGTGAGGAGCTCGGAGTAGAGCCGCTGCTCCTTTGCGTCGAAAGGAGCCAGTTGAGGTGGTTCGGGCATCTGGTAAGGATGCCCCCTGGGAGGAGGCCCCGGGGAAGGCCCAGGACTAGGTGGAGGGATTATATCTCCAACCTGGCCTGGGAACGCCTCGGGATCCCCCAGTCGGAGCTGGTTATTTATTTCAAGAGACTTTTATTTCATAAGTCCACATTTATTTATTTCAAGAGACTTATTTTTAATAAGTCTACATTTATTTATTTCAAGAGACTTGTATTTCCTAATGCCACATTTATTTATTTCAATTTCTTATATGCAAGTCAGGGGGCGTGGCTATCTGTCACATTCAGAACAGTGTGAGACAAGGTGAATGGGACTTATATGGGACTATTTACGTGGACAGCGGCGGAGTGGGACCAAAAAATCTACCGGGAAATTCCGTAGGGGGGTGAGGGGCGGGGTGGGTTTCGGATGGTCCGGTGAATGAATGAACAACACACAATACAGCAAGCAACATGATCCCTTTTTTCCTTTTGAGTCTGACCATCTCAGCGACACCTTTCCCTTTTATTTTTTGGCTTTTCATCATTGGACTCTCACTGATCCCCTATATTTCTGAAAATCCTAGATATGGTTGTGACCTGACCTTCCTTAGTACTTTCTGATTAGCCTGTGTTTGTATTGAAATAAGAGGTTGCTGCGGCCCGCCGCACGGGTTGAGCAGAGGCTGCACAGTTTGACCAGCGGGCAGCGGCCGCACACCAGGCTGCCGGATGGTGTTGCCAAGAACTTGCAAGCCCGCAGGGCACACTTATGGAGTTTAACTCAGAAAAAACAGTTAACCACAGGTTCCCGTTAATCTTATGATGGACGTGTTGTGATATTTAAACAAACGAAATGTCAGCGGCGAAATAAAAGCCTCGTCTTTACGAGACCGGTCTGAGAGACCTCCAGCTTACAGCGGGATCCCTGAGCATGACTGGTCGAGCGACGAGCTAGCAGCCCCGGCACGCGCCTGCTGGCTGTCGCCTCACTTCATGGAGCTTCTCAACTCTGAAAACTTTGAAGCAAATTGTCAATTCGGCATCAATTTTCGCAAGACTGCCTATATTCGAAATCTAAACAGTTAATATATCGCCTAAAACGTTTGTGAATTTAGAAACGTGAAAGAAACGTGAATTTAGTGATGAATAAGATGGCAAAAATTGTTAAAATTGTCCCGTTGTTGGTCTGTCTGTACGGGAAACCCGACCCTCGTTGACCTAGATTCCTATGCTGAAAAGGGAACAGCGAAAAGACCCTTCCCTGAAGTAGGAGCTGAAAGAGTTCAGGAACTGCGGCCAGAGGAACTTAAAAATCCCCAAATTGGTCCAGTCGGAACACGAGAAAAAAAGGATTCTAGGAATTTTATGTTCTAGGAACTACAAAAATTCCTCCGGTTGGAAAGCGGCTATTATCAGACCGGCCCTCGCGGCACGAAAACACAACCGGCCCACCGGGAAAAGTCCAGACTCTCCCGATTGCCACTCCGCTTACTATAGCCGCCGAGTTGTTACAGGAACGGATATAGGAAAAGTCCACTTCTAAATAGATCTACCAACTACTCTCCCCCAAAACCGCTTTTTCCAATTGCATTCACACTAGCCAAGTGGCCATAGGGACTGGTAGGAGGGGTAAGGGAGTGATGCAAGCACGGCAACGGTCTGTCCTCATTCATCTTGTTTCCTTCTTGCACAGTAGTCGTTTAGTTGGTGGTTCAGTTACCCCAGAATAGGTGACTGTGGGCTGGGTACAGAGCACCGCAAACTGCCGGTCGTGTTGCTCCGTCAGTTGAGCGGTAGTTGTGGTGGTCTAGTTACCCCAGAATAGGTGACTGTGGGCTGGGTACAGAGCACAGCGAACTACCGGTGGTGTTGCTCCATCAGGGTACAGAGCAATAGAAATAAAAGTCTCTTGAAATAAATAAATGTGGACTTATGAAGTAAAAGTCTCTTGAAATAAATAAATGTGGACTTATGAAATAAAAGTACAATGACATAATTAAAAGTAAAACCTTTTAATATATTTATTTAACTGATTGTTATATGAATATTTACATTTATTTATTTCATGATGTATTTATTGCCTCATTTATTTATTTCATGATGTATTTCAAAGGCATAGTTGTTTATTTATTCATGTATTTATTAATTTATTTATGTATTTATTCATTTATTTAATATTGAATAAAACGGCATTCCATACTATTGGAACTGAAGGAATTATTATTCCTTTGTCAGGCAAATGAATTGCCTTTTTGAGGGGCTTAACATACTCAAAAACTCACCAAAATTGGTGGTTGCATGAATTCTGGTGAAAATGTACGTATTTTAAAGGTTTTGGGAATAGGCGCACAAAAATGGCTCGCTAGCGCCCCCTACAAAACTTAAAAAATGTTAGTCCCTGCAGTACGTTTGACGTAGACTCACGAAACTTGGTACACATATGAAGCATGTCAAGATGTACAAAAGACGTCATTGGAGCCATACCCTAAACCCAATAGGAAGTCCGCCATTTTGAATTGAAAGTTCGAAATTAGTGCGATTTTGGCCATTTCCAAGTCGTACTTTAACGAACTTCTCCTAGAAATTTCATCCGATCAACTTCAAATTTGGTCTGTGCCATCTTAAGATGTTAAAGATGAAAAGCTATTAAAAGAAAAACTTTTTGTCATAGGGCATGGCTGTGGCGGCGCGGCCATTTTGTGCGTTTCGCCATCGAAACAGGAACAGGGTGTAACTTGAGTGTACATTGTCCAATTGGCTCGAAACTTTTCAGGATTCATAAGAGTCCAACCCTGACGACATCTAAAGGCCGATATTTACTCAAAGTCATAGCACCCCCTAGTGGCAACAGGAAGTAGGCCTAAAAGTCAAGGTGCTATACTTTAACGAACTCCTCCTAGAGATCTCATCCAATGGACTTCAAATTCAGTCTGTGTCATCTAAACACCTTAAAGATGAAGTTATTAAAGTTATTAAAAGAAAAACTTTTCGTCCAATGGTGTGGGCGTGGCGGAAAGTTTGAGCAGTTATCGATGAACGAAGAAGTTGTTGTAACTTTAGTGTACGTTGTCCAATTTGGCCGAAATTTCTCACGATTGACAAGAGTCCAGGCCTGAGGACATTTATAGGTAAAAATTGACTTTTGGTCATAGCGCCCCCCGCTGGCAGCAGGAAATCAGCCTTACATGACAAACATCATCCGATGTTTACATGAAACTTGTGTGGTCTACATGTGATGCAGAGCCGCCCCCTATACTTTAACCATGCCCACTTACTCAGGCCATGCCCCTTTTCATAACATTTGAACCGTTTAAGGTAGACCCTTGTGTGAGGTATCATTGAGCTCAGCAGAGAGTCCCTTATTCATTGGTGATGGTTTGGCACACCCCCCTATGCTTAAGCCACGCCCCTTTCATAACTGGTGACCCGTTTAAGGTAGAGTCTTATGTGAGGTATCAATGCACGGCAGCACGGTGGCTCAGTGGTTAGCACTTCTGCCTCTGCCTCACAGCTCTGAGTCACTTCCTTTGTTCTCTCGAAGCATCAACAACACAGCTGACAGGTTAGGCTCTCCCTGTTAATACACGTGCTAGAAAGAAGTTTGCTAATGTTTTAAAGACCACACGAAATATTCACTCTGACATTCTGGTTCTGCTTTGGATGCCGTCAAGTGGGATCTCCGATCGTAATCAGTTCTTCACTGACCAATCAGCATTCATTAGCAGAATGCTAGCGTGTTATGGGCAACAACGACTTAACCTGTAAGAAATCGAAAGGACACAAGTACTCGTTCATTCAACTTTTGACCTATAATCTATGTTGAACTTGCAAAAACTACAATCAAATCTGAGATTTCTCAATGGCAATCAGGCGAAAGAGACAAATTTAGCCGTCTAGCTCCATAGAGTCCCATTCATTTAGCACTGGACGGCGATCACCCCAGTGGAACTCTGGTGGAACTGCAACTAAATTTGGTACAATGGGGCTGAATAGGGAGTGGAACGGCTTTCCGTAGACGGGCTTTGGTAGAGTCTTATGTGAGGTATCAATGAACTCAACAGAGACTTCCTTTTTTATTGTTAGAGGTTTGCCCCGACCCCTATGCTTTGGCCACGCCAAATACATATATACACACAGTGAACTAAGTAAAATAGTAGCCTATACAAATTAAAAAAGCATAACACAAACAAAACCAAATCTGAACTGAGCTACAGTATAATAAAGTAGTATTTAAAATAAATTAATGAAAACTAATGAAAAGGAAATTGTATTCAAACATGGGAACTTTAATTTAGCCTAAAAGTACAAGCTTTAAAGTCATCTATGTAATCACTAAAAACTAACATAACAGCAGTGGTGGAAAAAAGCATTCATATCCTTTTGTTAAAAGAGTACTCCAGATACTTGATATTACACATCCATAAAGTTGCGGGCCTCCAAGAGACAGATTTAAAAAAGCAGTTTTTTTGCTTAAGTCAGTCTTACGTAAAGTCAGCGTGAAAGCAGCCTTAGTCCTTAAGACTCAAGCCCCCAAAACACTGGATCATATATTTCCCATAACCCAAGTCAATATATTCTTTATGTTTGAAACTCCCTGCCTAATAAACACCCACAGCTTTCAAACTTCCTCTCAACCCTGATGACATCACTATGACATCATCAGGGTTATAAATGTAGTGTAGTTAAAGGATTAAAGTCAAATTGAAATACGCAATACAGTTCCTTGAAGCTGTAAAAAAGTACTGTACTGACTTTCCACCACTGCATAACAGATCCTCCTCTAAGGTCACTTGCTTTAATACCTATTCTCTATTAGTACCGTCACAAATACTTATTATCAGTATCTGCAGTAGCCTAATTTTGATCACCTACCTGCTGAGATAAGACAGTAGAAAGGGGTGCATGTAATTGAACATTTCACATAAGTTAGAAAAGAAATTTTGGATGTTATAATACTAAGAATTATTCAAAGTAGACTTCCTCAGTGAGTGAGGCAACACACACCTACCTTTTTCTGAGTTCAGAATCCACCACAACTTGTCTCTTCTTCTGTGGTGGCGGTGACTCTCGGGTCTGGCGCACAGCTGACACCTTCTCCCTTGTTGTCACCTTGGTAACGGTCGCTGTGACGGAGTGGGTCAGCTCAGACTGCTGGGCCACGCTGACAGCCGATGAGAGCTAAATGTGCAGACACATCAAACATACATTTAGACAAACTGTAAGCAACAGCAGGCACTATGTCAGTTTACAAGGATCTGTCAAAGTCGTACAGATCCCAAATCCCCACTTGAAGCACTCAGTCCCACACACACACACACACACACACACACACACACACACACAAGTGAGAGGAAAATTAGAGAGAAAAGTGTGTGTGTGTGTGTGTGTGTGTGTGTGTGTGTGTGTGTGTGTGTGTGTGTGTGTGTGTGTAGGTTTGTTTCAGCAAAGAAGAGCCTAATGACAGTTAAGTAGCGAGTACAAGATGCGATAGCCTTGCTTCCATGGGAACATGTGTGTGTGATCGCAGCAAAAGTGTGTGTGCCTGCAGAGGTCAATCTGCTACCTATCTGACTGATTATAATGGACATGTAATTGAGAAGAGAGACAAAGAGATTGAGAGAGGGAGTGAAAGACGGATGGTGTAGCAACTTTGGAAAATTGTTTATGTTGTTATCACATGCTATCTGTTTTCTAATATTTCAGTTCATACCTGAGTTTACATATATTTTGAATAGTGTCTTATAAATAGAAATATGTAGTTTAGTTTAGTTTAATAAAAACAAAAGTTCAGTAATTTCCTAAAACTGTTCACTGTAGTTTTTAGTGACTCAAACAGGAGGAAATAGTGTCTTTTTGGGGGTTGGACTATTTACAGCTGTGGCTTACTCCACATTTGATTCTCCACTGCTGTGCTTCCTAAAGGGGGTGCCACATAAGAATAGTGACATTTTAACTACATTTTTATGTTTATGTCTAAATGGATATCAAGTTTAAAAATCAAAAGTAATGTCCTAAAATGAGCCTCTCTGGCAGTGTGAAAGGAAAAGGTTTGACAGTTTTAGAAATATGCTCATTATTTAAGAAAGGATACTACAAAATGTCTCACTATTCCTTTAAGTCCCAGCTTTTGAAATTTTGACTACAGAAAGGGCTGCTTGAGAAGGAGCACTTGAGGGCATGAAGGTTCCTTTGCAAACCTATAATATAAATAATTCCAAGCATTTACTCAATTCTCAAAATTCTCAAATTTACAAAAATGCTCCACCGTTGCGTTCCTGTCTAAAGGGTAAA
The DNA here is from genome assembly GCF_031162955.1 of Sander vitreus. Classification (NCBI taxonomy): domain Eukaryota; kingdom Metazoa; phylum Chordata; class Actinopteri; order Perciformes; family Percidae; genus Sander; species Sander vitreus. The sequence goes on along the minus strand of NC_135878.1, from coordinate 11,115,976 downwards.
AACGCACTGTGCGTGTGTGTGTGTATGTGTGTGTGTGTCTGTGTGTCTGTCTGTGTGTGTCGCGTGTGTGCCGTGTGTGTGCCTGTGTGTATTGTTTGGAGCAATAACTCCACCTTCTGTCCAGACCAAATTGTCAGCTTTTGTTGTTCGCTTCGCGCTACTATGAGAGGAGAAGGAGAGAGGAGGAGGAGAGGGAGACAAGTAGAAGGAAGGTTCTACGCAGGCGCACAGACTTGGTGGATCGCATTTCACACACTTTTGCGTCACCATATGCACCCAGATTTCCCCCCCCCCCATAACGCTCGTCTAAACACGGAATAAAAAGTGAGAACGCAACGCCACTTTTGCGTTTTCTCTTCAGATCGTTTCCGTCTAAACATAGCCTAAAAGTAACATTACAGTGCTTATCAGTCTTTATCAGCAAAATTCCAGAACCAAAGAAGCACTTTGTCTTTATCTTATTACTTGTCAGTGAGCATGTCAGTTTTAAAAACACAGATGTAACAACAATGATAAAGACTAAGAGGAGTTTGTTTAGTTGCAGAAGGAGAACAGCAAGGAGAAGTGAAAATTGAGCAATCAAACAAAGTGATGAAGAACGACAATTGTATGGCAATGCTGATTGAAGGCACCTCCGTCATCACTGTGTTTGCTTAGGGTAGTGCAATCACGAAAGGATTGCACACATAATTGTCAGTCCTAATTTCATCTCCACTGGCGTGTAACATAAACCTTTCTAGGTGTTTAATGACTTCTCCCACCAAGCCAGTACATTTATTTCTCTCCGTCCCTCGGCCAAACACTTGCAGCCAGACATGGGGGACTCGAGTCACATGACTTGATTTGAGTTAGACTCGAGTCGCAAATTTTAGGACTTGAGACTTGCTTGAAAAACATTCATAAAAGACTTGACTTGACTTTGACTTGATATTCATGACTTGAGACTTGACTTAGACTTGAGTCAAATGACTTGAAATGACGACTTTCTGTTTAATAAATGTATATTCTTTCCCCTCTGATATTGAGGAGGAGTTAACTTTCCGATTTTAGTGCTGTTGCATGCACGGGAACCCGTTGATATGATGACGCGGCACGCGGCGGCAGACCTGCAGTAAACGAGACTGGCTACGGCTAGTAACTTAACGTCATGGATCCCTCTGCACCGAAAATAATAAAGTTTGGCTGTAAGGATTACAAATCTGACCAGGCAAAGAAGAAACGAACGGCAGTTTGCAAGGTCTGCAGTACAAAAATGTCTGACGTCAACCACCACCACATCGACACTTCAAATCGGGAGAGATTCGGGTTCCAGTTCCCATATTCAGCTGAACCACTATTTGGACGTTTGTGATGGACAATATAAGTATATATATACTATATATTATAGTAATATAATACTAATATATTTATACTGGCACTTATATTGTTTGTTCTGTTTAACCTGTTTGTTTAACTTATTTTAGAGAATGTGTGACATGCACCTACAACACCAAAACTAATTCCTTGTATGTGTAAAAAACGTATTTGGCAATAAAGCTTTTCTGATTCTGATTCTGACAGAACTCCCTTCAGTTTTGGGCCATGAATAAGCACACCCTCCCCTCTTTGTTCAAGGTGGCGGTAAGAGCGAATAAAACTAGGCACACACATACATACATACACACACAACACAAACTGCACTCTCTTTCTTTCTCTCTCTCTTTCTCACACACACACACACACACACACACACACACACACACACACACTCTCACACATTCACAGACGTAAGTATGTGAATAAAGCTAGGCACACATACACACACAACACACTCTGCACTCTAACACACACGCACATGCACACACTCACTCACCAACATTAATAACTTTTCACTCACTCTGCCTCTCAAACATGCACACATTCACTGACAAATATTAACATGTACTATTCATTCCATGTGATAAATACACTCAGTCAATCTCTCCAAATTACGCAAAGGTGGTGGGATTCAGCTACTCTTAAAGAATATGGTTTTGTTTCTTTAAGAGAAGGGAAGGTTAAAGGATGTGTTTCTGTCCCATAAAAGTGAGGCATGTTTGAAGAATATTATTTGACTTAGAAACCATTATACTTATAACACGTAATATCAGTTTTAGGCTGTGCTTTTATTTGTATAAATTTAAACTGTTGTTGATGTATGTGGCTTGGACACAATCTCTTTTGAATATTGACTAGGAAAAAATGCCAAAAAAAAATCCAGCAGTTCATAATCACTGTCTTGGAAAAAATGGAAACTTTTGTATGACTTGACTTGTTGACCAAAGCTATGACTTGACTTGACTTGCTTGATTGTCACAAAAAATGACTTGGACTTGCTTGAGACTTGCTTGTGACTTGCCCATGTGTGACTTACTCCCATCTCTGCTTGCAGCTACCAGGACTCTCATAGCAGTGTTCTTCTAGCTGGACAAATGTAACCTAATGTGCGTATGGGTGCTACAAGGATTTCATTTTGACAGTAAACCAGAGCGAGTCATCTGTAGGCTATAAACCAAAACAGACCAGTTTGGTAAATTAGAACAGAGCACACTGACTCTTATTTAAGAATAGAAGAAGACAAGCTACGACTTGTCTTATAGGCCCTGTTCCCGGATCTCAGTGATCGGATCACAAGTGGACAGCTCTTGGTACGTATGTCCCCACCCGGCAGTAGAATGTGTCTTCAAATGCGTCTTGAGTAATCACTTGTGGTCAGATCTCACTTCCCCGCTTTATATGCAAATAAACACGTACATCATTTTCGTGTGCATACAGGCTGGATGTGTGTGAGTGTGTGTGTGTGTGTGTGCGCGCGTCTGTGTGTTTATCAATGTGAGTTGTAGCTATCACATAAATCATACATTTGAAACATGCAATGACTTGAAAAAGCACTGCCCACAGTAAAAAAGTCTCATTAAAAGTCTCAGTGTGTTCAGCTCTTAGCACATTTGTAGCTTCTAACTGAATCTCTGTGGTTTTAAGTTTAGTTTCTATATTGTATCTGCTTTATTTTACTTTTATGTTCGCTTATAGGAGTCCTGTTACGTTACTGCTGATGAAACAAAATAAGAAATGAAACTGTTTCACAGCCACTGCTTTCAGTTTGCCAGCTTACGCAGCTCTGTGGAGACTAATAAATAACAAAAGGAGACGACTTGAGAGCAGGTTTGTAGTAATATCCTACATATTGGTGAATTTGGGGTCATTTTATGAAAACAAAAAATTCACCTGTACTTAGAGTTGTCCACTTGTGATCCGATCACTTAGATCGGATTTTACTTCCAGGTGGAAACGGGAACATAAAGAAGGCATGTTGTTCAGTTTTTGATTGCCTTTGTCTACATTGATAACACTTACTACTGCCTTCAATCCTAACTGTCTTCCTTTGTTCAAGCTACTATTCTTTAATCAGTCTTTTCTCTTTTTAAATCTTGGTTTAAGTTGCAACTTCCTGCTGGTTTTCATTCTACTTATCACAAACTGATTAAGACTTGGGACACTGAGTGAATGAAATAAAGTGCAATCAGCTAGCTGGTAGTCCAGACTCTCAGCCCTCAGGACCAAAGCTGCCAGACTGACCTAACCAGACCATAGGCTGAAGGCGAAAACAAAGTTGTTATGGCTAAACTTTACCTTTACCCATGAAGTTAACTTACATGTCCAATTCACTGTATTCACAGTTCTTTCGTAACCTAGGCTAATCCTTTTCTTACGGGGGAATACCATTTGTGGCAATGGAAGGTTTATGCTCATTTAAAGACATTTGCTTATTTTAAAGGAATAGTTTTGGGGAAAATACACTTCTTTGTCAAGAGTTTGATGAGAGCTATAGAGATTGAGCCGGGGGTCTATCAGATTAGTTTAGCTTAAAGACTGAAAGTAGAGGGAATCAGCTATTCTGTTTATTAAGTTTAAAAATCTGCTAAAGTTCACTATCTAACATGTATATCGCATGTGTTGAATCTGTACAAAAACGACAAGCTGTTGTTTTATGGGAACTTTGCTGGAACAATTTCTTGGCTGGACACAGTATCCTCTGGTTCCCTGGCAACCTCATGTTGATGGCCAGTGTTGGGCAAGTTAATTAAAAAATTAAATTACTTATAACATATTCCTTATTTAATCAAAATGTAGGCTTTCTAGTTGAAATATTAGTGTTTAGAGCTTAATCGGGCTCAAAAAATCAAGCCCGACCCTACCCGAGCCCGTGCACGTTGTGTCCGAGCCCGGCCTGGCCTGACACATTAACTGTAATTATGAGCCCAAGCCCTATTTACAACCGACAATTTTTTAATACATGGGCCATTATAACTGATGTTCTCAACTACAATTCCGTGTTGTTTGAACTACAGAAATCTGTTTAGAATTATCTTAATGAATAATGCAACAAGGACGAAGCATGTAAACTGTGCTGTTTGTTTAGTCAGAATGGAATGGATCGCAAATGGATCCGAATGAAGAAACGTAAAAAAAAAAAACTCGACCCCTAGCTCCCTCAGCCGAATAGTGTGGGTAACAGATCAAGGCAGCAACATAATCAAAGCCCTGGAACCATATAGGAGACTTTTTTATCTCGATCACCTAATTAATAATTGGTCTGTATGCTGACCCAGAGCTACGGGAGAAGCTGGAGAGGCATAGCTTTCTCCCCACCGAATTAGACTAATAAAGTAATGATTAAAGAAACACAAATGCTTGATCAAGGGAGGATAGCGGCGGAAAATATCGGCCCGGTCAAGTTCGGGCTCGGGCAGAGAATCTAAACTCTATTAGTGTTGTTAATAATGCTACATTCCATTCTGTGAGAGGTTTGAAGAAAGTCGTTCTCCTCCATTTTATTTGTATCCTAGAGTTCCTATCTGTGCGAAGAGACCTTGGGACAATCCTTCCTCCCATCCTGACTCTCTTATCTTACTACACCTCAACTAAATGAATGGAGCGATTGTTAGAGAATGTATATCCTTGTGTGTCTCATTAAACCTTCAGAACATGGTGAACTGAACCCTGCTTCGTGTTGCTTTGTTCTCCGAGCTCGCCACTGCTTTCAGAATCTACTCACAGGGGTCAAGCCAGTAGATGATAGGATTCAAACCACAAAACTATCCTGATCTGAATGTTTCACAACAGTTAGCAAGCCAGCTGGGAAGACACAAAATACAACTATGTAGGACAACTGGGAGTTGCATTGCTCCGCATGTGGTAGAGGTTAATCATCTCCCCCAACCTCCAGCCACAGCACCAACTTAGCATATCCCGACCAGTCTGTCCAAGTACATGCAATAATGTTACTCTACACCAATTATAATACACCAAAACAAATCCTTAGCAACCTGGTATATAAAGGTTGTAAAACCCAACTGAGTATGTGTTGCGTACCAGGGAGTTGCTCATCTCCAGACTCTGGACCAGTCGGTCCCAGCGCTGGGCGAAGCTGTCCAGTCTGGCCTCCAGTTTGCTGGCCACCTCTTTGTTCTTGACGCTGGACAGCAGGTCCTGACTCATGGAGCATAACTTGTCCATGGTGGGACGCTTCACCTCCAGGTCTGCCTTCACCGTCTGGTGGAACATGCATACATACACACAAGCAACATAGAATGGGGATTTAGGCGTTCCTGTTGTTTTTACAGGACTTGGATGAAAATTACTTCACATGTATTTCTCCTTGTTACAGGGAGACTCACAGCAAGACGGCGGAGGCAGGCCACCATCTCTGCCTGGTCCTTCAGGTTGGAGGTCTTGATGGAGCGAACCAGCTCCTCCTTCTGAGTCAGCCAAGAGTCAAATAAACACTGCGAGGAGAGGAGGATAAAGAAGCACAGAGGAAGGAAAGAGGAGAGGAGAGAGGAGAGGAGGAGGATAGATGAGCGGAGAGGAGAATTAACGAGGAAACAAGAAGGAGAAGAAGTGAGGAGAGGAATAGAGTAGTTGAGTGGAAAGGAGAAGAAAGAAAGGATGAGAGGGAAAGAGGAAAAAAGAAGAGGAGGATAAGGGAGAGGAGAGGTAATGAGGAGAGGAAATAATAAGAGGAGAAGAACATAAAAGAAGAAAAGAAAAGAAAAGGGAAGAAAAGAAAAGTAGAGGAGAGAAAATGATAGAAAAGAAGAGGAGAAAAGAGGAGAGATAAGGGAGTGAAACAAGAGGAAAGAAGAGAAAAGAAGCAGAGGAGAGAAATCCAAAGAGAAGAGATTGGTAGAATGCAGAAACAAGAAGGAAAGATGAATGGATGAAAAGCAGAAGGGAAGAGAAGGGGAAGAAGACAGGAAGAGAGGGAGTAGGAGGAGAAAGACATGTTATCATGTGGGAGGTAGTGCACTTCAGGCCATTGCCTCCTGTGGGTACAAACAGCTCTTGACTGCAGCATCCTCCTCAGGCCTATTTTCTTTGACAGCATCTCTCACTCTGCCCAGAATCACAAGGTGATATTTCTGTTATCAGTGCACGGACAGCTCATTTGCAACCAGAGCCTAGTTGAACAAGTATTTAGCCAGAGATCAGGGGGAAATTGAATTCAATGTATTTCCTGATGTTTTGAATAATTAATCAAATTAAATGTGGTTCTTATGGATGTCTCGACGCCATTGCAGCCAATGTTACCTCATTATAAAACACAGTGGAGATGTTATTTAATGATGAATACGTACTTATCTGTGTAACTAAGTAATCACACTTCATCAAATGGGCCGCTGAGGCCCCTAGTCACACATTTGTAATGTAAAATTATACAGTATGCACAGACACTTTTATACATGCAGGAAATATGACTGTAATACTGCCTCAGTTCCTCAAACCAACACACAGACACACATACACACACACACACACACACACTCACACACACACACACACACACACACACTAACGCTCATACCTGTTCATTAGTGAAGTGCTGCCATTTCAGTAAAATCTCCTGAAGTAGAATCCAGCGTTCTTCTGTCCATCTACAAATGGCAGCCCAGCGGTCACCTAGCACCTGCGCGCGCACACACACACACACACACACACACACACACACACACACACACACACACACACAGTAGCAGTAAACTGTTAATTATTTTTCATTGCTTTCACATCAAATACATTCAATGTCTACATTTTCCAAAATTCATGAACGCTTTTCTCATTCATACTCCACCACTTTCAAAGGACTATATACCTGCAGCACATTGTTCAAATGGTAACAAACTGTTTTCAAAACTGGTAAAAACCTAAAAACACATTCAAAACAGAATGATGGCAAATTTGGTGCATTTCTGCAGCAACAATATTGAAATATATAGAAAACCTTAATTAATAAAATAAAGTTATAATTCCAAACAGCTGATTTCAGGTGAAAATGACATCACGTGATGAGAACTTGTGGCCATCATTATTTGGTCATATTTGAGCCCCCTCTATTGGAATTATAACTAACTGCTGAAAGAATGTAACGTTACAGTAAACACATTAAAAAGAGTGCAAAAAAGTGGATGGACCCACAACGTCCTAGACATAAGCCTACTTAGCCTACGTCTTCAAGAACAGTGGCAGGTTCTTCTTTATAAAAAAGTAGCTTCTCTGCTTTCTCACATGAAAGTCGGTTGCTTGTTACGAGAGTAGCGAATGAGTTGCGTAGTAGGAGAGTGACCAACGGCATTGAACTGGGGAAACGGCACTGGATTGTGACTGGACGAGAGATGGCAGAGGGAAGTGATGGAGTAGGAAGCGGGTTAGAGATGGACGAAGGTGTCGGCAGGAGTTATGAAACTGGAAAATGGAATATAGTAAGAAGAAATAAACGCAAAAAGAGCAGAAATGCTAAATCGGATGATAGTGATAATGATTGCGTGAGGAGAACATATGTAGTAGAAAGAAGTAGCGATGAGTTTAAGGTGATTGTCAAACTTGTGCAAGAAGGAGCTTCGTTTGGCTCATGGAATCCGATAAGGTTAACTAAAGCCATTGGTAAAGAAATCGGGGAGGTAAGGAGTGCTAAGATATTGAGAAATGGCTCAATGTTAATTATATGTAGCCTAAGGATAGAGAACAACAAGGGAAAGCAATCCGGATGAATAAAGTAGATGATAAGAGAGTGCAGTGTTCTATAAATTAAAAGCAGAAAGTTGGTCCGTGGAGTTGTGACAGGGATTCCGGTAAGAGTATCAGCTGATTAGGGCTGTACAATTAATCGAATTTTAATCACGATCATGATTTTGGCTTCCCACGATCAAATTCATTCATTTTTTTTTTCCAAAGCTCCGTAAACCACTCTCTGAACACGTGCCTCCATGAGCCAATCAGAGTTGTTCCCTGCACCGCGCAGCTTAGTTTAGATGTAGACAGTCACAGAGGACAGAGTGAGGAAAATTCCACAACAGATAGCAGTCGGTCATAAGTTGTCACAAGGTGTACCAGTTTACGCAACATTTTGTCCCGTGTGTTGTTTTTCAGACAACAGCAGTGACCAGTGCTAGTTTGAGTCTTTTAGCTCATAGCTTTAGCGGCAGACTGTTGTACGTCCCGCTACACGCTGACACTACACCGTTTAGCTGTCAGTATTTTAGCCGTGTTTACTACTGTAGCTAATGGTAGGCTAACGTTAGCTGCTGCGTAACGTGTTAGTAGTGTTTACTAGCGTGACATGCCGCTATGTTTCTGTTTCCTCTAACGTCTTTGGAGCA